>NW_005871761.1:150385-233779 GCF_000147115.1 Myotis lucifugus | reverse complement strand
GGATGCTGCCTGCTACACAACTTGAGGAAGGGAGTTGCAGGCCGAGGGAACAGCATGGCCAAAGGCTGGTGTTAGGAGTCCAATTGTGCCCCCCCTGCAATTCCTATGTTCAAGTCCTAGCCCCCAGGACCTCAGAATATGGCCTCACTTGGGAATGGGATCATTGCAGAGGTAATTAGTCAAGACGGGGTCAGACAGGAGCAGGAGGGGACCCTAATCCAATAGGACTAGACAGAGACACACACAGAGGGGGAGGCCCTGGAAGATGAAGGCGGAGAGGAGATGATGCTGCCACAGCCCCAAAACACCAAGGATTGCCAGCTAACCAGCAGAAGGCGGGAAGCAAGACAGGTCTCCCCCCCTCCCCCAAACCCCCCCCCCCCCCCCCCTCAGAAGGAACTAACCCAGCCCTGGCCGGTTTGGCCTGTGGACCCAAGGCTCCCGGGTTCAATTCCGGTCAAGGACACGTACCTTGGTTGCAGGCTCCTCCCTGGCCCGGGCCCTGGTCGGGGTGCGTGCAGGAGGCAAACAATTGATGTGTTTCTCTCACATCGATGTTTCTCTCTGTCTGTCCCTCTCTCTAAAAATCAATAGAAAAATAGCCTCGGGTGAGGATTAACCAAAATAAAAAGAAAAGAAGGAACCAGCCCCGTGGACACCCTGTCTCAGCCCGTAGACTCCGAGCTGGGAGACAGTGGATTTCTGTTGTCGAAGCCGCGCGGTTCGTGGCGCTGTTCACTGCGGCCCTCGCAACTAACACGCATGGAGACGGGAAACATGTTCCATGAGCGCATGTCACTGAGCAGGCGGGTGCTTGGAGTGGGAGAGGGTGAGGCTGGGGGCAGCGGGCAGACCCTGCAGAGTTGGGGGCATGACGTGGAGGGCAGTGGGCCTGGGGGGAGGGAAGGGGGGCATTTTAAGCAGGAGGGGGTGGGGCCGGCTGAGCACCGTTAAATGCACACGCTGACAGCACCAGAGGGAGGAGGCGTCTTTTTCTTTCCATTCCCCTGCTTTCCCACCCCCTGCCACACACACTGCGGGCTTGGCTGTGGGTTCCGGGGCCTGGGACAGGGCCTGTCCGTCATGGGCCACAAGCAGGGATGGTTGAGAAAAGAAACAGGTCAACCAGTCCCTGCTTCCCCCTGGCTGACAGCCCTCGCTGAGCGCCCCGGTCTGCAGACGCTGATGAGCGAGGGCGCCGCGTGACTGTGCGTCCATGATGGGACGCCCCCGCCTGGGTGTGAGAGCAGAGGCTGCTGGAGGAGAAGCCGCCGCCGTGGGCAGGCTGGGCGCCGCTTCCCAATCCCTTGTTCCTCCTCTGCCCGCCCACGTTCCTGGTGATGTGAGCAGGAAACGAGCTCTCGCTGTGGGAGATGTGTTAAGATGGTCCACTGCTCTCTGAACACACTCCCCATTGGGCTCTTGTGAGGAGTGAAGAGTGAATCTCTCCAGAGCGCTCACACAGCTCCCTCCTGCTGCAGGGTGAGCCAGCACATGCCGGTGCCCATGATCCATGCCCGTGTGCCTGTGTCTGGTGCTGGGTCACGGCTCCCCTCCAGGCCTCAGTCTCTCAGAGCTGGGCTCCTGGTGTCCGGGACGCCCCCGGCTGGTGGCCCTGGCCTCTGCAGCCTCCCTCCTCCCTAGAGCTGTAGACTGAGCCCTGCCCCACCCCCAGTTAAGGAAGATGGGCCAGCATCCCCTTCAGGGTCCGTGCCTCAAGCCCTGGCTCGGGTTCTTATGCAGGGAAAGCAGCTCTCCTAGGACTTGGCTTCAGAGGGCCCCACTGCCCCCCACGTCCTGTGCCATAGCCTGGGCTGTGCGAGCTGCCTCCTCCCCTGCATGTCTCTGCAAAGGACGCCGGTGCCCACAGGGCTGCCCTGCTCCCGGCCCTGCTTGCTAGCATGGAGGAGCCCCTCGGGGAAACTGGGTGACTTTGGGCCATCGTCTCTCTGAGCCTCAGTGTCCTGCTTTGCTGCTCCGAGGCCCAGCCCGTTGGTGATGGCGCCCAGAGTAAGGGCTCAGCCCATGCGTGGGGTCAAGGCTCTGCCCACCTTTCTCATGGCAATAGACACTGGGAGGATGAGTCTCGAGCGCCCAGGAGCTGCTTCTGAGATGACGTCGCCATGGGCAGCATCAGGGCAGCCCTGGGCAGTCTGCTCCGTGCCAGGGCTGGAGGTCGTGCGGCTGGGGAATGGCGTCCACCAGCCCGAGCCCACGCGCGAGCTGCGCCACCGTGAGGGAAATTGCCCTAAATGTGAATCCACGTGTGAGCCGGTGGAAAGTGATTTCGATGCCCAGGAGCACAGAGCGGCAGCCCTTCCGTGCACAATGTTTTCAGCTCGCCTGCCTCGCAATCGCTCCGAAATAACGTTTCCTTGCTGTGACTGCCCACGGGCCCTGGCCCACCCGGCACGGGCAGCGGAAGCACCGCATTTGAAACCACATCTGCTTTTCATTTGTGATGAGCAACACGGGCTGCAGACTCCCACAGCCCGCTTGCTCCGCGCCGAGGAGCCGCCTCCCGGCATCGCTTCAGGCCGCTGGCAGGCCCATCGCGTGGTTCCGAGGGTTCGGGAAGGGGGGACACGCTCCATGCCGCAGTTCCGGTTCGAACCCTGCCTCCTCCACTTCCTGGCTCTGTGGCTTCCGGCTGCTCTTCCTCTCTGAGCCCCATTTCCCCAGATGCAGGATAAGGTCTTTGCCAACCAGTGGTTCCCGAATCCTGTTCCCCCTGCAGGGACCAGTAGGAGTTCTTGGTTTGCCCCCACCTTGACAATGGCTTCAAAGGCAGCTTATCTATTTGTACACCATGTTCGCAGGAGCATTATTCTCAGTGGTCGGAGGGTGGAACCAGCCCAATGCCTGCTGATGGGTGATTGGTAAAGTGTGGTCTATCCACATAATGGAGTATTATTCAACCTTTAAAATGAAGGAAGTCCTGGCCCATGTGGCTCAGTGAGTTGGGAGTCACCCTGTTCACCGAAAGGTTGCTGGTTTGAGTCCCAGTCAGGGCACAGGCCCGGGTTGCAGGCTCCGTCCCCAGTGGGGGCAGGCAGGAGGTGGGGGTGAGGTGTTTCTCTCTCTCTCTCTCAAATCAATTTTTAAAAATGCAAGTTGTCATTTTCTTTGACGATCCATCTCATGTAGAAGCAGGCGCTGCTGTAGAGGCCCCTTGCTGCTCAGAGATAAGGCCAAGGCCGCCGAGATAAACCAGAAAATAGACTTACAGACTTGCCTTGTCAGTGGAAATGCTGAGACCTCTGGGGGCGGGAGGGAGGTGCGGACTGGGCTGGTGCAGAGAAGTCTCCATTTATTACTCACTATTTATTTGTTCACGTGAGAACATAATTGAGCGCCCACTCTTCTTCCTTTGCTGAGAAGAATGACTAGCACCTGCTGTGTGCGGGGCTCCGCCCCAGGCGCCGGGCCCAAGGCCGCAGGGACTGAACACCCTCCTAGCCCAGCAGGAGGCTCCTGTTGGGGTGGGGGGACAGATGTGGAAGGGAACTTGCAAAGCACATCTTGGGGCGTGACCTGCCCTCGTGAGCCTGGGCAGGAACTGGGACAGTCACAGGCCGCCAGGGGTGGGGAGAGGGTAGTTCCGGATACGTCAGGGGACACGCTCGCCCTTGCTTATTGATGTGTGGTTCCACACATGCAACATGTAAACGTCACAGAACAACTCCAGCCTGTGTCCCGGGCCTCGCGTTATCCCCATGGGAGTCTACAAGCAGGGCTGGGCTCCATGAAGACAGGGACTCCACCCCCGAGCAGCCCTGACTGGCCAGCCCGTACCCAGGCCCCACCTCCACAACTGCCCTGCGGCTGCCATCTTGTGAGGAAACCCAATCCAGCCCAGGCTTATCCGCGGGCTTCTTTCCTCTCTCTGCCCGGGACAGTGTGCTCGGCCACGTGAGAGGCAAACGGAAACCACGGAGGGGTGGGAGGTAGGGCAATTCTGAGGTGTGCCCCGCACGGTCCTTCAGGGGAGCCCTAGGTCCCCCCTATTCTAGTTACATTGCTGCAGAACAAACTACCCCAAAACTTAGTGACACAAAACAGCCATTTTATCATGCCCGCAGATCTATGGATCGGAAGTTCAGACAGAGCACATGAGGGAACTTCGACTCTGCCCCATGGTATCTGGGGCTCCACAGACGGAATGATTGAATGGCGAATGGCCGGGGGCAACCTCAGTGCCTGGGGATTAGCATCATCCGCAGTGTCTTTGCTCACCGTCTGGCACTGAGCCGGGGTGACTGGAAGGCTCAGCTCCGGGGCTGCTGACGGAAGTGCACACACGTGGCCTCTTCATGTAGCTTGGGCTTCCTCACTGCATGGCGGCTTCAGGGCAGTCAAACTTCTTACGTGGCGGCTGAAGGCTCCAAAAGTAAGTGTCCCAGGAGCCCAGGCAGGGAGGCGCGTTGCCTTTTATGACCTCACCTCAGAGGTCGTGTAGTGTCACTTCTGCTTTATTAGTGAAGTGGATCTCACCTCTTCATGGGAATTTGTGACCATTGTCAACAATCGCCAGTTCAGGGAGCCTCTGTCGGCTCGCCTCCTGCCCTGCTCCCTGTGGCCTCTCCCCCATTCTATTTGCACCCAGATCCTTGTCCCAGGGTCGGTTTCTGGGGCCACTCAGCTACTTTCCGTGTAAGTCCCTAACCTCTCCCACCCTCAGTTTCCTCAGCTATAAAATGTGGACACCAATGGTCCCTCCTCCTAGAGTCAGCGTGAGGCTTGAATGACAGAGTGAGTGTGAGGCGTGTGAAGCAGCGTGTCTGGCGTGGAGAAAACCCTCTGTGGCAGTGACTGGTTCTATGGGGTTGGCCAGAGCCAGCCCTTTCAGCCCCGTCCCCACGCAGAAGAAATCACTGATGCTCCACCGGGTTCGAGGTCCCCAGTCTCACCTGCAGCTGGCTGGCCACTCCCTTGAGAAGGACAACAGGTGGCCAACCCGGAGGGGGTAAGGTTATGGCAGGATGTCAGCCGTTGCTTCTTCCAACCATGCCTCTCATCCGGCGCTTACTGACCAGGTGACTTGGACACTCACCCATCAGGAAGTGTGTCCCCTCCCCTTGGATCTGAGTGGGGTGTTGTTCCTCTTGCAGCTCAGAGAGGAGGGCAGAGGTAACTTTCCAGGCAAGATCAAAGAGTGTGGCAGAGTCTACCTCGCAGGGCTGCCTCATGGGATATCTGTTCTCAAAGCCTCAACCACTATGTGACCAGTCCAACGGCCCCGAGGCTGCCATATTGTGAGGAAGCCCAATCGAGCCCATGTGGAGAGATGCACGGAGGAGACTTGAGACTTCATGATGAGAGAAGGATGCTCAGTAGCCCCCAGCCATCCCAGAACCACCACCCCCGGCAGTGGCTCCTGCCCCCACCCCTGCTGTTCCAGCTCGCCAGCTTCTGACTACAGCTGCCTGCGCAAACCCCCCCACCCCTGCCACCACCACCAGAAACATCAGCTGAGCCTCTCCTAAATCCCTGGCCTGCAAATAATGAGCAAAACAAAATGGTTGTGTTAAAGTGGGGACATTTGGGGCAGTTGGTTACTTAGTGAGAGTAACCAGAACAGAGGTAAAGGGGCCATTCTGCAGCAGGGAAGTTAGTTAACCAAATCGTCTCCCCTGAGCTGGCTGCTCCCTCAGACAGTGTGCCTACAGGAAGCGACGGAGGTTAACCTTCCTGTGCCCGGGTTACCCGGCCAGGCACCTGCCCGCTCCATGGCCACCATGGTGCCTGGCTTCATGTTAAACTGTGCCAGGTCATCTGACACCCCTGCAATTTCTCAGTAAGAGCCAAGAAATTGTTAAGGGCTTAGCAACCTGGACTGCCTCCACCGGGCCTTCCAGAAGGAATCCCGCGGCCCCGCGGCCCTCCCGTGATTGATGGGGACGCCGCTGCAGAGCCAGGCACCGGCCAAAGCTGCTGTCTCTGTTGAAGGATGGTGTTCCGGGCCTGGGCCTGGGCCTGGGCCAGGACTGATCTGCCCCCAGGGCACCTCCGCCCCAGGAAGAACCCTCAGGTGAGAGGCAGGCCCGGCTGGGGCCTGGGACGGGGCACCTCCTGCTGCGGCCGTGTGCCCTCCCCTCACCTTGCTCCCTGCCACAGGTGGAAAGACTCGCAGTTTGGTGGCTTCAGCCGCTGGGACCCAGCCCTCAGCCCTGCCAGCGATGCCAATCCTAATAACAGGCACTTCCAGCTTGAAACCAGCTCTGCAACGCACCTACCTTGAGCAAGTCCCTTTCACTCTCTGAATCTCAGGTTCCTCGTCTGTAAAATGGGAATCACTGCCCTGACTGGTTTGGCTCAGTGGATAGAACGTCGGCCTGAGGACTGAAAGGTCCCAGGTTCGATTCCGGTCAAGGGCATGTACCTTGGTTGCGGGCACATCCCCGGTGGGAGGTGTGCAGGAGGCAGCTGATCGATGTTTCTCTCTCATCGGTGTTTCTAACTCTCTATCCCTCTCCCTTCTTCTCTGTAAAAAAATCAATAAAATATATTTTTTTAAAAATGGGAATCACTAAAGGTACCCAATTCATAAGGTTATAGGCTTAAATTAGATAATATAGATGAGGGTTTCCAACACCGGCTGCTCCTAGGCCAGTGATGGCGAACCTATGACACGCGTGTCAGAGGTGACACGCAAACCCATTTTTTTGGTTGATTTTTCTTTGTTAAATGGCATTTAAATATATAAAATAAATGTCAAAAATATAAGTCTTTGTTCTACTATGCTTGCAAATATCAAAAAATTTCTATATGTGGCCGAAACCAGTTTGGCTCAGTGGATAGAGCGTCGGCCTGCGGACTGAAAGGTCCCAGGTTCGATTCCGGTCAAGGGCATGTACTTGGGTTGCGGGCACATCCCCAGTGGGAGATGTGCAGGAGGCAGCTGATCGATGTTTCTCTCTCATCGATGTTTCTAGCTCTCTGTCTCTCTCCCTTCCTCTCTGTAAAAAATCAATAAAATATATTTTTTAAAAAAAATTTCTATATGTGACACGGCACCAGAGTTAAGTTAGGGTTTTTCAAAATGCTGACACACCGAGCTCACACTGTCCCAGGCAATCAACATTCCCTGCCATGTCTCCCCACCACACTCACTGTCTCATGCATGTGCATGTATGTGCACCCATCCTCCGAAATACCTAGTAAACTGAGTGGTTTGTCTGGGTGGTGCATTGGGTTTGTTTTTACACAAAAGGAAGGAGGAGGAGGACCCCAGGTCTGGGAGCTGGGCAAGCCCAGTGACCATGACATAAAGCCTGTGACACACACTACTTGTTAGTCCGCGGGGGCACTTGACTTTGGCCCACTCACCCTTGCTCACCCTGTGGCTTATCTCTTTTATCTTCGCAAACAAACCACAACCCTTCCCTGCCTGAGTCACCCTCAAGCCTCAGCTTCTAAAACATCCTTCTCTCCACTCAGCCCCGCTACCCATCAACTCTAGCCAATGAATGCGAGGGCGGCTCTGGAGCTGCGTTTATTTCTTCTCTACAAGATCATGGGAAGGCAGCTCAGGGACTGCAAGGCCTGTTGTCAAGGCCTCTTTTCTTGAGCCCCAAATCTTGGGCAGCTGTGCTAATCCCCAGGAAAGACCGGAAAGGCACATGCCTGCTGAGCGTGGAATACCCACCTGAGTGTTACAACAGCGGCTGGGAATGGGTCAAGCCAGGGAAGCGGAGCCCAGAGACAGAGAGAGACAGCGGGTCTCAGTGACACTGGGAGTCCCCGCACCAGGCTCCAGGCCAGTTAAGCTGCTGTCCGCACGGACGCCACCTTTTCTTGCACCTTTGCTCATGCTGTTCCCTTCACCAGGACTGCCCTGATCCACGTCTGCAAATGTCCACATGTCCCATCTGAGATGCCACCTTTTTCATCCAATTTTCTTCTCTCTCTCTCTCTCTCTCTCTCTCTCTCTCTCTCTCTCTCTCTCCTGTGTGTGTGTGTGTGCGCGCGCGCGCGCGCGTGCGCCCATGCTGAAGTGACTTCCTCCTCTTCTGGGTGCTGAATATTATGGAGGCCTCTTAGCATTACTTATAGCCATGTACTATTCCTATTATGCATTATTTTAAAACTGTAAGCTCATTTGTGCTTGGATCCATGTCTGATCTTGGTTTTCTTCTTTTTTTAATTTTTTTTATTAAGTTATTACATATGTGTCCTTATCCCCACATTACCCCCCCATCCCCCCCACTCATGCCCTCACCCCCCCTGTTGTCTGTGTTTATTGGTTAGGCCTATAAGCTTGCATATAAGTCCTGATCTTGGTTTTCTTCTCATAGCATGGCCTCTGAGAATATTTACTGGGAGAGATTTCTGGAGGTGGGAGCACAGGGAACCTTAGTTTTCTGCATGAGGCATTCCTGGGATGATTTATAAAAGCCAGGTGTTGCTTTTGTATTCAGAAATATATATCTAAAGACTTTAAAACTCATTGACGGAGTGAATTAGCCACTGAGTGCATTTAGTAGCTTTAGTTCCACTCCCAGATTTCTGCAGGGACGCAGCCAGTGCTCTGTGCCCCTTTGCTGGCCTCCCACTTGCTCACATCCTTTTCACTTTATTTTATCCCCCGTCGCGTTGTCCTTCCCTCCTGAAAGCACAAAGTGACAATCGGGCAGCTAAGGGAGGCAGACTGGTGCATAGGGGGTGCTCTTTAGCTTTCACAGGTCCGTTTCTTCAACTCTATGAGTGACCAACTCACCCCAATTTTCCTAGGACATTCCTGATTTTAGCACAAAAAATCCCACATTCCCTACACACCATTTCCAGGCAAAACTGAATGGTTGATCACCCTCTCTGCTCCTCCCAAACCCACAAATCTTATTTTATGACATGGAAGAGAAACTTTCATTGGTTCCTGTGGTGGACAGAATTTTAAGATGACAGAGCCCTGCCCCCCCACCCCCCACCC
The DNA here is from genome assembly GCF_000147115.1 of Myotis lucifugus. Lineage (NCBI taxonomy): Eukaryota > Metazoa > Chordata > Mammalia > Chiroptera > Vespertilionidae > Myotis > Myotis lucifugus. Next base: position 224,850 of record NW_005871761.1, on the reverse strand, counting down.
CCCCCGTAGGGACAGACGAGGCCTACGAATATGGTGGGATATCATTCCTGGGGGCCGTTTACCAAAGCCTGGACTTTGTTTTGTGTTCATCAAAAGAGAGATTCTCAGGGGTGAGCCCGACCTAGTCAGGTGCGCCCTTAAACGAAAATGAATTGTCAGAGAGATGTGCTCCTGTGGGTCATGAGCGCTGGCCTCCACGAGTTCTACAGCCACAAAGAAATGAGTCAAAAACCCACGTGAGCTTGGACCCCAAGCCTCAGAGTAGACCTCAGCCCCAGTGAACACCTTGACTTCAGCCCAGCTACACTGTGACATGATTCTCACCTACAGAATGTAAGGTAATAGGTTTGTTTGAAGATGCTAAACTTGTGGTCATCTGTTACACAACAAAAGAAAATGTATACCATCCCATAAAGGACACTCTTTCCGTATAAGAGAAAGCTGAGTGGCTGTGGCAAGTTCCTCAGCCCGTCTGAGTCTTGATGTCCTTGTCTGTAGAATGAGGAGGCCAGCACCCCATTCTCACATCTTCCTTGGAAATCCACTCCCTCCACCATCCCTGGCTCTCAGCTAAGCACCTGCAAATCTTGAACAGCCAAGGTCAAAGGTCAGTACTTGGCTGTGCTATACTTTGACTACCTTCCTTTGATGAACAAAGCTCTTCCTATCTCAAGTGGCAACTATTTTGCTAGCAGTGACCCCAAAGGGTCAGGTCTGGCTGGGGGAGCATGGTCCTTAGGACAATTCCTGTTGCCAGGAGGACATGGCATTCAGTGAGATCTATCTCAGAACCTCCCTGTGAATAATTATAGGGAAGCCTGCCCATCAGACACCTAACCATGCCTGGATGAGGGGGAAATATGACCTCTTTCTATCCAGGTGCCAATCACTCTTTTCTGAGTACATCTCAAGGGGCCTACCTTCCCAGGGAGCCAGTATGTGCTCATCCTATGAAAAGAGCACGAATTAAAATTCATTTTTATTGAAGTATCAGAGAGATACTTGCACAGCCATGTGTATAGCAACATTATTCACAACCCAAATGTCCATCAACCCACAAATGCATAAACAAAATTTGGTCTACTCATCCAATGAAATATTATTCAGTCTTAAAAAGGAAGGAAATTCTGACACATGCTGCAATATGGATGGGACCTGACAACACTATGCTGAGTGAAATTAGCCGGTTACAAAAGGATAAACAGTGTGAACTCATTGATATGAGGTCCGGAGAGCAGCCAAATTCAGAGACGGAAAGGAGAATGGTGGTCGCCGGGCCTCAGAGAGGGGGAAGCAGAGAGTTCAGTTTTAACGGGGACAGTTTCATTCTGGAAAGATGGAGAAGTTCTGGAGATGGATGGTGGTGGTGATTGCACAGTACTATGAATGCACTTAATGCCGCTGAACTGTACTTGAACCACTTAAAAGTGGTTAACATGGTCGTTTTTATGTTATCTATATTTTACCACAGTAGAACATTTTAATTTTAAAATTTATTTTTAACATTTTAACTCATTAGATCTCAAAAAATAAAAATTAGTCAGCAAGGAGGAGTAGCAAGAGCTCACTCCAGCTGGCGGGACGGTGTGTCTCACTTTGGAGATACTGTCCGCACTGTAGAGCAGTCAGCTTCTCTAGCAAGGCGGAGGGCGTATTCCCTGCTCACTCCCACTCCTGGATTCACCCCCGGGCACATATGCAGTGGTCGGCAAACTGCGGCTCGGCAAACCGCGGCTCGCGAGCTACATGCGGCTCTTTAGCCCATTGAGTGTGGCTCTTCCACAAAATACCGGCTCTTCCAGAAAATACCGACTTCTGCACATGGGCCACGAAGTTTCAATCGCACTGTACATGTGCGCCCGCACGTGGCATTTTGTGGAAGAGCCACACTCAAGGGGCCAAAGAGCCGCATGTGGCTCGCGAGCCATGGTTTGCTGACCAGGTGCTAGAGGATCTCTCACGCAAGGACACAGGAGACAAGTTCAAGATAGCTTGTTTGCAACAACATTTGTAATGGAGAAAATGGAAACAATCTAAATGGTTATACACAGGAGAAAGGATACATAATTTCTGGTTTATTCAGATAGTGGAATAATGGAGCAAAGGCAACTGAAATATGGCTACATATGTGGACTTAGATAAACCTCAAAACAAAACAAAAAAAGACTCAAATTACAGAAGGATACATAGAGCTTGGTCCCACTTATATACTGTTTAAAAGTACCTGATTTTTATACACATAAGAGCAATCACTAAAAAACACACACACAACGAATATAGCCAGAAAGCTAATTGGTAAATGAAACTGGAATCCTAACAATTTTTCAAATAACCCACAATAAGACATAAAAGGGAAACAGGTGACAATACAGACAGGGGACAAACAGAAAACAAACAGTAAATGGGTAGCCCTAAGTCAAACCAAATCAATAATTACATTAAATGCAACTGATCTAAGCACACCAATGAAAAGGCAGAGATTGTCCGATTGGATTTCTTAAAATTCTTAGTTAAAATTTTAAAACAATAACAACAAACACACAAGCAAACAAAGTCTCTGGGTCCAGATGTCTTCACTAGCAAATTCTACAAAACGTTTAGGGAAGTAATAAGACCAGTGCATCTTCCAGTAAATGGAAGAGAAGGCAATACCTCTTACCTCACTTTATGAGGCCAGTATTACCCTGACACCAAGCCAGACAGATAAATTACAAGTAAACTATAGACCAAGATCCCTCATAAATGCAAAAACGCTCAACAAAATATTAGCAAATCGAATCCAGCTAAAAGGATAAAATGCAATGAAAGGGATAGTCATCATGATTCAGTAGGGTTTGTTATGGGAAAGAAAGACTGATTCAACATTTGAAAATCAATCGATGTAATCAATCAGTGTAATTCACCACATGAACAGACTAAAAAAATAAAATGCTTATCATCATCTTAATAAATATGGAGAAAGCATTTGACAAATGCTTTTCATTCATGATAAAAATTCTCAACTGATTAGGAACAGAAGGGGTATTCCTTAACTTGATAAAGGATGTCTACAAAAAATGTACAAGGGATGTCATGCATAATGGTAAAAGAATGAATGCCATCCCCCTGAGATCAGGAACATTTCAGGGATGTCCACTCTCACCACAGACAAGAAATAAGTAGTAAAAAACATGCAAATTGGAAAGGAAGAACTAAAACTATCTCTATTAGTAGATGACATAATTGTCAACATAGCAAAATCTCAAGAAATCTACCCCCAAAAGCCACTAGAAGTAATGAGTTTAACAAAGTTTTGTTTTTGTTTTTAGTTTAACAAAGTTTAGGGATAAAAGTTTAATATAAAAGATCAATATCTATATACCAGCAATGAACAATTGAAAATCAAAATTTTAAAAGAGTTCCATTTACAATAGTAGAAAAAAACATAAAAATTTAGGTCTATAGCTAACAAAATATATTCTGGATCTTTATCCTGAAAACTACAAAACAATGGTGAAAGGAATAACAAGAAAATGAATATAAATACAGAGATACATAATGTCGATTGATTGGATGACTTGCAATTGTTAAGATAAGTTTCCCCCAAACTGTTCTATAGATTCAACACAATTTCAATCAAAATCTCAGTAAGATTTTTGTAGATATCAACAAGCTAATGTTTTGCTAAGATAAGGGAGCTTAAATAGCCAAACAATTTTGATAAAGAATAAAGTTGGGGGACTTATCCTACCTAATTTTAAGATTTACTATAAATCTACAGTAATCAAGACAGTATGGTGTTGGTGAAAAGATAGGCATATATGTTAATGGAGAGAACAGAAATAGACCTGCACATATGTGACTGATTTTTTTGGACAAAAGTACAAAGGCAATTCCATGCAGAAAGGCTCATCCCATTTATAATTAGTGCAGAAACAATAGGATATTCTCATGAAAAGGAGATTCATTTGACCCATACTACACACCTTATGCAAAAGTGAACACGAAATGGATTAGTGCCAACAAAATTCCAGGCGTTGTGCTAGGTGGTAGGGAGAGCAATGCTAAAGGCAAGCACGGTGTGTCTCAGTAGAGGTTTTATCGTAATAGATAAGACAGATAATAAACAAATAATTAAATGGTGACGTGAAAGCAGTGGTGATAAACATTAAGATGATGAAGTCCAGGGTGATAGTAGAACATATAACAGCAGACTTGAAGGGGTTTGAGTGATGTGCCCCAAGAAATAAGTGGGTTGCCCAACGCTGGTAAACCAGTAAAAGAGGGAGAAACAGAACCTTGTCTTCCTACCCAGACATTCTGTGGTCTTTGGAGCAAACTTTAACATAGCTTATGTTTGGGCCAATGACCCTGATTTCACTACTTATACTCAGGGAGAGAACCAGCTGGAATGTAGATGAATAAACATACGAGATTTTAAAATATATATATATTCAAAACACAAGTATCACTAAAATTGGGTCAGTGAAGCCCATCCGAGTTCCTGAAGGCTGATGACATATCCTTGACTTTTACAAGCAAAGTTAAAACAGTCAACCCACCCAGGCTGGGCCACAAAGAGATGTGCTGGCAAGTGTTAGCCCTGCCTCAAGAGAGCACAGTAACAGCAACCAACCCACTACCTGCTTTCCTACAGGGGTTGAAACATTTTGTCTGAAAATAATCATCTTCCATGTTGCAATTTTGCCAAATTCTTTTGTTTTCCCATAATCTAGGAATTATTCTAATTTGGCATTACTCAGTTCTAAAGAAGTTTCCTACGGACCTTCTATATGCCAAACTCTAGAGATACAGGAACAAATAAAACTCAGACTCTGTTCCTAAGGAATTCACAGTCTGGTAATGAAGTCACTAACAAATGAAGAACTGCTCTTGATTATCGGCCAGTTATTGGCCCTGCATGCTGACACAAGGGATCCAGAGAAGTCACAATGGGTTTTACTTCTTTTAAAAAAAATATTTTTATTGATTTCAGAGAGGAAGGGAGAGGGAGAGAGAGATAGAAACATCAATGATGAGAGAGAATCATTGACCGGCTGCACACCCCATACTGGGGATGGAGCCCACAACCCAGGCATATACCCTGACTGGGAATCCAACCGTGACCTGGGTCATAGGTGGACGCTCAACCACTGAGTCACACCAGCCAGGCGGATTTTACTTCTTTATTTCCCTTTCTCAGTGCCTATCTGCCTTCATAACTTCAAGTTAGGCATAAAATGCTTGACATGACTCTCCATTAAAATCCAACTCCTTGGTATCATACTTGCCTCCAACAAGGTGTATTTAGAAGCCCCTAAGCCTTGCTTCTTTTCTGGGGTTTTGTTTGCTCATTTCTAAGATCCACCTCAAAGGCTCAGTGTGTTCCTGCACTAGGACTCCTTCTCTTGCCTTGAAATATCTATATCTAGCTACTACCATGGAAAAAACGTTAAGCATCCCACGAAGCCCTCTTGCAATAACGTCAGTCTTGACTCAACAGGCACGGAAGCAAAGGTGGTCCTGCGGTATTTCCTGCTTCCTCAGAGTCCCAGAGTGAGTAATGTGTAAGAGGACGCCATGCTGGTTTTCCACTGGGAGCGTCCCCCCCCACCCCCCAGCTGTGTTGCTAGGCAACCCCAGCTGTGTCGCTAGGCAACCCCAGCTGTGTTGCTAGGCAACCCCAGGTGTGTTGTTAGCCCATCCTCCAGCAAACCGATGACGGTGCAGGAACTCAGACCTGGGACTCCCTGCAAACACCGGGCACTGACATTTGTGGTTCTTTGTCCTCCAGCCTCCCTTTGGGTCCTCACGGTGCCATTTCAAAGCGCTCAGTTCCCAATATTCCCAAACCAATGGCCACGCCTGGGAGGGCTGCCAGGGGCAGGCTCTTCGTGAGCCAGCACTGCTGGGTGCTGTCTTGGGAGAGCCACGTCATCCTCTCTCAGTTTTCAAGCGGCCGCCAGCCGGACGCCTCGGGCCCATCCGAGCCTCAAGAGCCCGTTAGCATCATGGACCAACCTGGACCAAATCACGCCTGGGGGGCGGGGCCGCGACCTGTCCTTCCAGACCCGACGGCGGCCCCGCGCGTTGGGCCCGCCCCCGCCCCCCGCGGCCCCGCCCCCCACTTCCGGCCGGACCGCGGTCACGTGGCCCGACTGGTCCCTCAGACGCGACGCGGCTTCTCTCGCGTCGAGTGTCCCGTCTTCCCTTCCGCCGGAAGTGGGGCAGCTTTCCCTTTCCGGCTACGGGTCCCCAAGCGGAGGGGGAGGCCGGACCGGGAGCCGAGCGGCGGCGGGGGCGGTAATGGCGGAGCTGGTGCAGGGGCAGAGCGCTCCGGTGGGGATGAAGGCCGAGGGCTTCGTGGACGCCCTGCACCGGGTCCGGCAGGTACGCGCGCGGCCGGCTGGCGGGAGCAGGGGAGCCCGAGGCGGGGCCGGCCCGAGCCCGATGGGAGGAGGGGGTCGGCCTGGGGGCGGGAGGCAGCCCGGCTGACGCCTCAGTCGGGGTTGGCGGTTCCTTGGGGCTCCTGCCGCCCGAGGAGCCCGGGCATGAGGCGCCTCCGCGAGGCCCAGGCCCAGCCTGTCGGGCGGGTCTCCCAGGGGCCGGCAGCCGCTGGGGAAGGGGCTGCCCCGGACGCCTGCCCCATCGCGTGGGGCGGGAGCTGGACCTGCGGGGCTGCCAGCGCGGGGTTCTGAGGCTCGCGATTGGGGAGCTCACGGTGAGGACCCGGGTATGGACAGGAGGCGGCTGTCTCAGGCCCAGTAGCTTCTATCCTTGGAAAACATCGTCTTGGGACTTTGTCTAACTCAGGAGTGCTTTGTTTTGGAGGGTCCTCTTGGAGAGGGAAGCGCGGAGAATGTTAAGTGGATGTGGGTGGTCCATAAGAGGTAGAAATCCCTTCTGGGCCATAGTTTCTCCACTCTCGGGGAGAAGGTGATGTGGACTCGTTCCAGCAAAGAAACTTGCCCATCTGACAGTGAGGTGCATTTTGTCAGAGTTAAATAAACTGATTTTAAGAGGTTACATGCTTCCCTGGAGAATGAATGTCGGGCCTGCCGTATGGGGCTTCGGGCATGGGACTTCGAACAGAACACATCCTTGTATTGTGGGTAGACCTTACAAGGTAGCGCTAACACCTACACTTCTGCTGTGCTCATCGTCTCTTCCTCTTGAATTGTAGGCATCCTAACTGACATTGTAAAAGTTGGGCTGTAACTAATTACTGCTTGATTCCTAACAGAAAGCCACAGGACTCATTGTATTAGAAGATCCACTCGGTCGCTTGAAGATGTGGTCTTTACATCTCTTTCCAGTATTCCAGGGGAGGGAGCCCTCCCCGTGTCCCAGATACTGACTTTTCATTTTCATACTGATGCTCCTGTAGACATTGGATCCCAGAACTTTCCAAACCTATCGGTTCCACCTAAAATTTTATCTGATGACCTGTTACTTACTGCCTAGGCACCAACCAGTACAGTAGTGAGTATCCATCATACTTAGACTTCAGAGCCAACCAGTGGCTATAATGGATGAACATGCCATCCCGCCCCCCTTCCACCTCTCTGCGTGCCAGCGTGTTACATGCTCTCCTCTCCAGCACAAGGTCCTGAACCTTGTTTCTCACTGGCTACTGATATGTAATGGCTTTCAGTCAGTGCTGATGTGTGACAGTCACCTTGTTGGCCTCCTGTATCCAGGAAGAATTATAGTCACTACCCTAAAGAGCTCAGATCCTCAGTGCAGAAGGCCTATCTAGTTGAACGTAAAATGAATTTTGAACCATTGAGAACACTTTCTGCTTCTCTTGAGCCAGTGGTTGAGCTCATATTCTTGGACAACCTACTCAGGAGAGGGGGAGACCCTCTGTTACATGCTGACCTAATGTGGATTGTTGGAGCAGTGGTTGTACTACTAGCAGAGGAACTTCATTGGAAATATTCCCAGCTCTGAAATGCACCATTGACTGGAGCAGTAATAAGCCCAATGAAGACACTGCTGTAAGTGTATTACATCTGAATATTAACTGCTGGAGGTTGATACTATCTCCAAGGATTTGATGGCCTTTAAAAACTAAAGGAAAAAAAAACAGGTTTGTGGGTAATTTTAGATTTACATTGGGCGAGAATGGCATGGTGGAAGTCTAAAATATTGTATGCTTATAGTAAAACTTACCTGAAAGGATCTCGTGTTACTTGGGCATCTGGATGATGGTGGTTCTACTTCTCTGTAGTATACACAGCGATTTTCCCCCAGCAATAACTGGAAGTAAAAACTGTATTTATTTAAATGATTGCAAAGCTTTCCCCCTCTTATGTGCCCTCATAAACACCAGCAACAGTCTATAAGGCCCTCGTCAGTTTGTCAGAGAGCAGGAAGCTCTATGGTGCTCAGTTTATCTAGAAGATGATGATAGCATAGGAGTTGATCCTGCTGGGATTTGAATCTTCAGTTTCTATTAAGTCTGGGTATTTAGGGTTCAGTACCCAATCTACTCAACTTGCCTGCTAGCATCTAGAAGCCTTCTTGTGCTTTTGCTTACTTAATATATGATGTTTCTGACTCAAAGTCCTGTGTGCTGAATGCTCAGTCAGTTTCAGTTATACTTCAGTGTTTGGCAGAAATGGATAACCCAGCCATTCTGTAGGGGAGTACACAGGTGTGGAAATGTGATCCGATTCAGTCCCAAAGATGAATATCGAATACTGCTGGGTATTTAAAAAAACCATCATGTTCAGTTCTGTCATTGGCAGGTTAGCAACAATAAAGTACTATTTTTTCAACCTGTTTAGAGAGGGCAGGATCCTAATAAAGGTGGGGTGTGGACTCAAAGCCAAAATAGGTTATCCTGTTCTATAGCTACGCTGCACCTCTACCCTGTCTGTCTAGGTCAGTGATGGCGAACCTATGACACGTGTGTCAGGTGACACTCGAACTCATTTTTTTGGTTGATTTTTCTTTGTTAAATGGCATTTAAATATATAAAATAAATATAAAAAGTATAAGTCTTTGTTTTACTATGGTTGCAAATATCAAAAAATTTCTATATGTGACACAGCACCAGAGTTAAGTTAGGGTTTTTCAAAATGCTCACACGCCGAGCTCAAAAGGTTCGCCATCACTGGTCTAGGTTATAAGGGGACCTCATGGAGATTATGGATGAGGAGATAAAAATCTGTTTTACCTTGTTTTCTAAGCATATAAAATCTTTCCAGAAAGCCCACTGCTGGTTTAGGAGCATCCGTCATCAAGTGACTGCACATTTGCATGTTAACGAGACAGTGCGAAATCACAGTGTATGATAGACTCCCACCAGCCTTCCATAAGCTCCACCAACTGTCTGCCAGTCATCAACTACTAGTAAATAGAAGAAAGGATCTGGCCAAACTGCTAATGTTTTTTAGGACTTGAAGGTTCTATTTTGATCTAGACCCAGTCAGTGCCTCTGAATTGCGTAACTCCAGAGTATTCTATCCACATGAATACAGTGTAATTGGTGCCTCAGGGATTTGAGCATTATGTTGATTCTGCACCCAAATGATTGTGATCAAGCCATTGTAGAATCAATAGAGAGTAACATTAGAACCTATTCTTTACCAGCACTTTAAAAAAAATACATTGATTAGTGAGGGGCCTCCAGAGAATGCCTCCCAGGGCTGCTGGCTCACACTTTGAGCCTGGGCAGTAGGTGATTTGGCGTGAGTGCTGTACACAAGCACCAGATCTGCTTCAGGGAATGTGCATCCACCATTACAAGGAAAAGCCTCTGTTCGTTGGTGTTGGGTACTCCCTGAGACACCCTGCCTTAACATACGACGTTTCTGACTCAAAGTCAAATGTGCTGCCTGTTCACTCGGTTTCATTTATACTCCACTGAGACCATCTCTTACCTGTTCAGTGCTTCAGTATCTCAAGTCATTTCACTAGGGACTTACTCCTGCATGTGCGTTCGTTTTAGCTTCCTCAGACACTTGAAGAAAACCAATGTCTACAGGAAATCTATGGGCTGCTTCTGTATCTTTGATAGGACCCAGCAGCGTACCCTGCAAAGAGCGAGCCCTGTTAAAGAATTGGCGACGGGACTGAGTCCTTTTGGGTCACCACACTAATGCAAGCACTGAACCTCATGTTTGGTACTGAAAGGTAGACTCTAAGTCAGGGGTCCTCAAACTACGGGCCACATGCAGATACAAATATTGTATTTGTTCCCGTTTTGTTTTTTGACTTCAAAATAAGATATGTGCAGTGTGCATAGGAATTTGTTCATAGTTTTTTTTTAAACTATAGTCCGGCCCTCCAACGGTCTGAGGGACAGTGAACTGGCCCCCTGTTTAAAAAGTTTGAGAACCCCTGCTCTAAGTGAATAGTATGTGTGCCTCTAAGGCTTTTCTCATTTTCATCTGAGACTATCTTTCTTTAAAATTTTTTTTAATATATATATATATTTTTTTATTGATTTCAGAGGGGAAAGGATGACTCTCTGAAGTCCCAATTATTTGTAGATTCAGATTTACCTGGACCAGAATTCTTAAACCCATGGCCCGCGGGCTGGGGGAGGCTCCCAGTGGGCCTGCAGGCATGCCTTGTTTGACTCACACAGTGCCAGCACTTAGAAACCAGAATGATTTCACATAAAAAATGGAGATTCCTAGCTTCCGCACTGCTCCCGCATTTTGCAGTGGCAGTACTGTATTCGGCAGGACTGGGGGGCCTCTGCCCCTTTGCACACGCGTTGACTCTGGTTGCCTTCATTCCCACCACTTTGCTCATGTTTTACACTGCCCATTGGGGTGCCTATCCACAGCCTTTATTTTTCTTATCCTTTTTCAGTTGTGAGCCCATCATTTCTAGGTTTTATTTGAAATTTATAATGGAAAAAACTGGGAGGAGAGTTGGGCAATCTAAGGCTCCTGCAAGTAGCTGCGTGACCTTGGACTAGGTTAGTCTTTCCCAACATTTGATTTACAGGCTGTTACTATGTCTTCCATGGGGAATACAGGGTTAAATAAAGGTGAATTGGCTTCTTTACTACAAGACTTCTTAGAGCCTTTAATATGCTTATGTGCACTAAGGCCTAAATGTCCTGAAGTTAAATCACTTCATACCCTCTTTTCATAAAACCAAACTCCATTCTGTGGATCAAACTTAGGAAATGTTGAGCTAAATAATCTCAGTGGTCCCTTCAAGGCCATGAGCTGGATTTGAAAAAAAAAAAAATTGGTGATATTATTTTAGCTCTTTTGCTTTATAATACGTTATACAGCAGGTCCTCAAATAACGTCTTTTCGTTCAATATTGTTTTGTTATAACGTTGATGAGATGTCATAGGAATTTTACTCTTATGTCAATTAGCACAATAAAATTAGTTTCTTTATATGTTATTTCCCTGCGGTTCCAAGAACCTTTTTATGACGTTAAGTGAGGACTTACTGTATTGGGTGTCTGTTCAAACTTTCCTCTCCTTAGCTTTTCTGTGCAATCCTTTTACCCTTAAGAACTGTCTCTCTTGAAAATGTTTTGCATTTTGAGTTTCGTTGTAAAGACACTTGGGAAAGAATAGCCAATATTTCTATTGGAGGCACTTTTATCTTAATACCAGATGAGAACAAATCACTTGCAAGACTGAGTGGTGTTAATGGAAGTAGTGATGTGATTCAGATTACCTGCCATTTATTTGAGTATCTGCTGAGTCCAAGGCTGCTCGCTGGATGCTGGGACAGTGCAAAGATAAATAAGACAACTTTGCAGCTGGTTTTATCTTACTGTGGATTAAATTCTCACAACAACCAGGTGCGATATTCAGGACAAGGGTTATATCTCTCATTTTATATTTGAAAATAAGCCAAAGGGAAACAAAGCAGTTTTCTCAGAGGCACACAAATAATATATCCATTGTTCTCGGACCCAGGTCTTGTGCATTCTAAGGAGGATTTTGGTTCCTTCGCAGAGGTAGTTGCATAGTTTTCATTTCGGTGAGACATCAGCAGAGTCATTGAACAAAGCATTGAAAGGATGCTGGTGGAATTAGATGGAATGGAGGGGAGAGAACTACTGGACATGCCATTTTTAGGGTCTTTGGTGGGGGAATCCCAGCTGGAACAGTATTTCGGCTTTCAGCCTCAGCTGGTCATCTTAGCATTTTTCCTACAGATGGGTTTCTCCATGTGCACTTTAAATTTAGCAAATGTTGTGTTTGTTTTTTGTTAATCCTCATCCAAGGATATTTTTCCATTGATTTTTAGGGAGAGTGGAAGAAAGAGGGAAAGACAGAGAGAAATATCGATGTGAGAGAAACACATCGATTGGTTGTCTCCTGCGTGAGCCCTGACCAGGGCCTGGGCTCAGGAGGAGCCTGCAGCCAAGGTATAATGTGCCCTTGACTGGAATCAAACCTGGGACCCTTTGATCCGCAAGCCAAGGCTCTGTCCACTGAGCCAAACCAGCTAGGGCAAATTTAGCAAATGTTTAATGAGAACCAAGCATTTTGCCATGCATTAGGGAAGCTGTTCTTTAACTTTGGTAACATGTACCTTTTATTTTTTTAAGATATATTTTTATTGATTTTTTTTTTTTTTTTTTTAAGAAGGAGAGGGGTAGAAACATTGATGAGAGAGACACATTGATCAGCTGCCTCCTGTACTCCCCTCACTGGGGATCCAGGCCAAAACCCAGGCATGTGCCCTGACCGGGTATCGAACCGGCGGCCTCTTGGTTCATGCATTGCAACCATGAACCACATCGGCCGGGCAGAACATGGACCTTTTAAAGACTCTTGAAAACTTTGAACTCCTCAGAAATATGTATTGGTTTTGTATATAAATTCAAGAATTTATCAAGCTGAGCCCTGGAGCTCCCAGTGAAGGACTCTTTGTCCCAGGGTTACTGAGGTGATTGAGAGTTCCTTGTGAGGAGACAGTGGAACCAGTAACTTTCTCGGTGAGATTCTGCTATTTAGAGCTAGGTTATCAAGTGCTTTGCAATCACAGATAAGGGGATATTTAATTCTCCCCAAATGGGGCGGCACGAAGTTGTCAGGAAAAGGTACTAAGAAGAGCTGATGTCTTACTTGATTGGTATATAGAATTCCTTGTTTTGGCAATGCCAGTAAATAGGGCAGGACCAGCCGGAGCCCCATCTCTGCCAACACTTCTGCTACCATTTGTTGAGCTTGTGTTATGCTTGGTGCCAGGCACAACTTTCATAGATGTTCTCTCATTTGATAGTCACAAAATTCCCAGGTGGTAAAGTAGTGAAGTGGTTATTAAGAGCTTGGCTTCAGACTATATGAGCTCAGGTTCTGGTTATGCCACTTACTAGCTTAGTCACTGGACAAGTTATCTACTTTCTTTAAGCCTAAGTTTCCTTATGTGTAAAATGGAGATCATTGATGTTAGTAATAATTTTTTAAAATAGCTAATATTAGAAGTTAGGAGGTTACCCTTAGGGGAGGTGGAGTTGTGTAGTGACTGAAGGGGGCCTGAGGCAGGCTTCTGGGGCCCTGGTGATGTTCTGTTTCTTGACCTGGATGCTAGTTGCACAGGCATTTTCGTTAGCGAAAATTCAGTGAGCTATAAACGTATCCGTGTAGTTTTCTGGAGCATTATTCTTCAATTAAAGGTTAAAATAGCAAACGGTCTTGTTCCTTACCATGTGCCTGGCATTGTTCTACATTGTTACCCTGTTATCCCCATGGATACAATTCCAGGCAGGCCCCAAACCCCACAGTAATGAGCATTGTAGCTACTTTATAAGGTCACTGTGAAGATTAAATGGGGCCACAGCAGGCTTTTCGTGCAGTACATTTGATACAGTGCCGTCTTCACTGTGACCCACCAGGTAGTGGGATGCAGAACTAGGACTTGCCCCTGTGCACTGACTCCAGCCCCTGCCCTCTGAACTTCTCTTAGCCTCCGGCTCGGCCGTGGGGAGCAGACTCTCAGTCCAGCCCGTGCATTCTCCAGGTCCGGAGCAAGGCCACTCTGGGGAACTGTAGAGCAGGGGTTTCGGGGGGTAATTTGGGTTCCTGCTCCCTGGGTGGTGTGAGCTTCCACCTCTACTTGTTGGATCCCTGAAAATCATCAGTAGCTATATTGATAGCACGGGCATCGTATGTGGAAGACTTGGTGGTGCTCGACGGCTTTGCCCGTTTCCATTTCATATAAAGTTCTAATCAGTGTAAAGTTGTGGACACAGTCACAGCTTCCTATTTGGGTTTATAGGATGAGCTTTGATTACAAAACCTGTCAACAGAGAAATTTAGTTCTAAAGGTGTGCACTGGGAATAATTAATTGCCATGTTTGTGAACTTCAGTAATTTGTGTCCTATCTTTGTGATTTTTGCCCTAGCAGTGAACCTTCAATATTCTGTTAATATTTTAAAATCGTTTTAAAATTTGGGTTTGTTTGAAATATTTTTCAAAAAGGAAGCTAAATCATTGTCATAAATGAAAAACTTTGCCATGTATTGAAGGTAACTGTAAAAAATATATATATTCATCCATGCACCTTTCAAAATCACCTGTGTACCCCTCTGTGGAACACACTGGTTTAGTTCGTCCCTGCATTTCACAGGTGTGTACACCGAGGAGCAAGGCCATTGAGGGTCTTGCCCAGGGTCATACACTGGGAGATCTGGCTGGAAACCTAACTCTTGACTGATTCCTGGGCCAGTGCTCCCTTCCTTCGTATTTCCGCTGGCTGCCGGCAGTGGAGGTTAAATTAAGTCTCTCACGTTTATATCTCATCTTTTTCTGTGCTTAAAACAGCGCAGGTAGTGAGATAACCCATTCTCTTCCCCACCTACCCTCCAAAGCAGGAAAAGTAATGGAAGTGGTAGAAAATCGGTAGCAGAGTCCCCTCAAGGTCATGCTTTCAGATAAGAACTGAAGTGGCCTTGGTTTTGTAGGAATATTCTGGCTTCGGTGGCTCTTGTTTTCTGGCCGATGCCATTAACTGAGAATGTACCCTACTTTCCTTAGCAGCTGCTGTTCAGAATGATCAGTTGCAACGTGAGGAATTGCTTGAGGTCTGTGTACTGTGAACCACCAGGTTTGAGTCCTTGAGAAGTGAAATATGTTTAAGAAAGTATTAGGTGGAGGAAAGAGAGGTAGCTTAGTGCTGTGGTTATAGACTTGAGTCAGGCATGCCTGGGCTTAAATACCATTTCTGCTCCTTACAAGATGCATGATTTTTGACAGGTCACTCAGCTTCTCTGAACCTCACTTTTCCTTATCTTAAAAGTGGAAATAGTGCCCTAGACCAGTGGTTCTCAACCTTCCTAATGCCGCGACCCTTTAATACAGTTCCTCATGTTGTGACCCCCAACCATAAAATTATTTTCGTTGCTACTTCGTAACTGTAACTTTGCTACTGTTATGAATCGTAATGTAAATATCTGATATGCAGGATGTATTTTCATTGTTACAAATTGAACATAATGAAAGCATAGTGATTAATCACAAAAACAATATGTAATTATATATGTGTTTTCTGATGGTCTTAGGCGACCCCTGTGAAAGGGTCGTTCGACCCCCAAAGGGGTTGCGACCCACAGGTTGAGAACCGCTGCTCTAGACTGTTTGGCTCAATAGATAGAGCGTCCGCCTGCGGACCAAAGGGTCCCAGGTTCGACTCCTGTCAGGGGCACATGCCTGGGTTGCAGGCTCAGTCCAACGTGCAGGAGGCAGCCAATCAATGATTCCCTCTCATCATTGATGTTTCTGTCTCTCTCTTTCTCTCCCTTCCTCTCTGAAATCAATAAAAATATATTTTTTTTAAAAAATGAAAATAATAACACCAGCCTCCTAGAGAATCATTGTAAGGAATAAATGAGATAGCATGTTTAAAATGCTCCTAGAGTACCTAGCACATAGTGAGCACTCATTAAATTTCAACTGGTTATTTTAGTAGATATTTCATATTTCCTAGAATAAAGTTACACTTATATGAAGAAACGAACACGTTGAATTTTATGGTATATTGTAATATACAATGAAATATCAATGTAAATTGTGATGCAATTGTATATTTTAATGTTAAACTTGTATCTAACATTTGTTTAGCCAAAGTTTAAATGCAGTCTATTGACTTCAGAGCTACACCTCTTAACCATTATTACAAATTTCCCTAGTTATAGATGCCTGAAGCAAACATGACTTAAGAATACATCTGGCCTGGCCAGATAGTTCAGTAGGTTAGAGCGTTGTACCAACAGGCCAAGGTTGCAGGTTCAATCCCTGGTCAGGGCACATGCAAAATCAACCAATGAATGCACAAATAAGTGGAATAACAAATCAATGTCTGTCTCTCCCTCCTTCCCTCCCTCTCTCTGTCCCTCTGTCCCTCCTTCTCCCTCTCTCTCTAAAAAAACTAAATTAAAAAAAAATAAAATAAAATAGTGGATTAAAAACATTTGAAAGTCTCAGTCACAAATTTGGAAGGACACTTACTGATATAATCAATATTAGGAACAGGAAACTGGCGGACTCAGGAATAGCATTTAGCTAGTTTGGCAGGAAGGAGAAAGATGTGGAAGATGAGGTTTCAGCAGAAGGGAGCAGGGAGAGTGCCTGAAGGGTAGAGTGCACATTTTGAGGCCTCGTCTTTGAGAGTGAGGTCACATGCACACTGTTGAGGGACTCCACTGATAGTCATACCCTTTTCTTTGGTGTTTTGGGGTAATCATGTCTTCTGAGAATGTTTTGGTCGGTCTTTTAAAAAACAACTAGAGCAGTCTTTTTTTTCTTACATATTTTTATTGATTTCAGAGAGGAAGGGAGAGGGAGAGATAGAAACATCAATGATGACAGAGAATCATTGATTGGCTGCCTCCTGCACGCCCCCTACTGGGGATTGAGCCTGCAACCCAAGCACGTGCCCTTGGCAGGAATCGAACCTGGGACCCTTCAGTCCGCAGACCAACGCTCTATCCACTGAGCCAAACCAGCTAGGGCAACTAGGCCAATTTTGAAAACCCTTATATTAGCCAGTTTATTGTGGCAGACGAGAGGGTCTCTGTGGATACAAGCTCTTGCGTGTTCTCACCTTTTAACCCACCTGCTTTACCAGCTGAGTCCTTACAGGTAACTTTTGCATCTTAACTAGCCAACCTCTGCAAGCTTATCCAAAACAAATAAGGGAGCAAGCTGGCAAATAGATGATAGAATGCTGTTAGGCAGGATGTATATGGCCTTTTGTTTAAGGGCAAATGGCCACTTGCCCATAGAGGCTTGCTTGGATATAGGAGGTGGAGTTTCTATCGGCTGTCTATCTTTAGTATTTGAGATTGTCAAACTTTTTCTTTAAAGGTCCAGATAGTATGGCTTTGCACACTATATGGTCTCTGCAACTCCTTACCGATAACAAATGGGTGTAGCTCTGTTCTAATAAAGCTTTCCTTACAAAAGCAGGTGGTTCACCAACCAGAGTTTGCCCTGGTTTAGAATACCTCCTATTAGAACACCTAATGGTGTTTCTATTCTTGTCCACTTAGAATCTATTTGTCTTGGCCAAGAGGATCTTTTAAAAACAAATTAGCACATTACTTCCCTTAGAAAGCCTTGTAGTTGCTTCTGGTCACCCTTCCTATAAAATCCAAGCCCCTTACCAGGATCAGTAAAGCCCTGTGTGAGCTGGCTCTTGCCCACTTCTTAGAACACATCAAATTCCTTCTACTCCAGTGACATTGACTTCTTTCTTTTAGGCTTATACCTACCAAACTTGCTCCTGCCTCAGGCCTTTGTATAAGCTGTTTCTTCTTCCTGGACAGCTCTTCCTCAGATTTTTGTGTAGCCAGCTGCTACTCATTATTTAGGTCTCAGGTTACACGTCACCTCCTAGTGTCCTGCCCTGATCGCCCTATATAAAGTAGCTCTCCCAAGCACTCTATATGTCATTGTCTTTTATTGGCATCATGCTTATTGCCACCTGAAATGCTCAGTTTATTATGTACCCGTGACTCCCCACCGACTGCTAACTCCAGGGAACAGGGGCTTGGTTAGTCTTGTTCGCCACAGGAACCTTGGTGCCTGGAACAGCCTAGCACATAGTAGGCAGTCACCATTTGTTGGGTGATTTGCCTTGTTTTACAGCCCTGGTATTTGTGAAGTGCTTTTCAGTGTACAAAGCTCTTTTGTGTTCAGAGTATGTTGTTATCTTTTCAAAAACTGTGAAGCAGATGGTATTATACCCAGAGGATCTTAAGCAGAGAAGAAACGGACTTGCCCAATATCACAGAACCAGTAAATGGAAGGGACAAGCCCTAACTCCAGGACATTTAAGTCTTGCCTGGGGTTTTCCCGATTGTGTTTAGTTGTTTGTTTAAGGTAATTTATCTTTATGTTGGTCCTGGAAGGTCTCACACTTCTGGGCACATTGGGACAAGTTCAGAATTTCCACTGAAGACTTTGCTCTCTGAGACAGGTGTGCTAGGCTTAATTCAGGGCGTAACATCAAGAGCAACTGCTATAGACATTCCTTTGATTAAATCAAAGAGTTGATTTATTGTGAAGATCACAATAATTTCCTAATGAGAACAAAGTAGATAAGTAAGGAGTCTATGTAGCATTTGTTTCGGGGGAAATTTTTTAATAGCTATGTTCTGTTCTTTAACTGATGATAAATAAAATGTTAAAAGTTGAAACAGGTCTCAGATTATCTTACTTTCTCAAGCGCAGGAATCTTATAATAGTCTGGACAGTCATCCCCCGCTGTTTAGACATTTCCAACAAAGAGCAGCTTATTGCCTTATATCTGTAGATTGCATCATCACTTTTATAGATGTTACAGTTAATAGGATGGATATATTCCTAAAGCGTTGTCAATTGAGCAAACATGGCCTTTTAAATATTGTTGGGGAATTCGTTTCTTAAAGGAATCCTGTGATAAAACCTTTTGAGCAAAGTTTTTCTCATTTTTGGCCTGCTTTTTTTCTTCAAATGCAGTATGCCTCTATTTTTAAAGTGATGGCTTAGAAATACTAATTGCTTGTAAAAGACACACTTTTGGTACTATTTTATTTCTAAAGACACATTATTATTAAGACCAAAAGAAAACTCAGCTAACAGTGAAAAGTGTTTATACTACCATGACATTGCCTTACATTAATGTAGGTTGGGGCGGGGGGGAGGTGCGGGGGGAGACAGTGAAAAAACAGCCCTCTAAAGAGGACTCGTCTTTCTCCCTCAAATAGAGCCGTGATTTGTTCCTGAATATTTAAATCTGCTTCTTCTGTAGATTGCTGCTAAAATTGATTCAATTCCTCACTTGAATAATTCCACACCTCTAGTGGACCCCTCCGTGTATGGATATGGAGTGCAAAAACGGCCCCTGGATGATGGAGGTAAGTTGTTGTCAGTGTCTTTGCCTTTCAGGTGGTAGTGAACCTGTCAGTGCCGTTTGTGTCAGCCATTTCCTTAACAGCTCTCTCCGGCACCGCTGAAGAGGAATGGCTGAGGGGAAGTATTTAGGATGATTTTTCTCAGCAATTCTCCAGCATTTGAGTTCTTATTTGCCTTGATAATACAGGAATCTTTTTAGCTGGGCTCTCAGGGAAAGATTTGGCCTTTGAGCATCAGCTTGGAAGTAATTTGACAGATTGGATAGTTTTGCTGGATTCAGCCCTCCGTTCTTCCAGTGCACATGTAAGAATTGAAGTTTCCACTTTCCTCCAAAGAAAAGCTAAGTTTTGGTGCATAGCTTTGAGGAAGCCGTGGCTGTATCTTGACCTTAAGACCTCTGTTCTATCTGCTGGTTTTTCATCATTCCCATTTATGACAAGTTCTTTCTAGAAACATTTATTTTTCTTTCATTCATTCATTCATTTGTTATTTTGCTGGTTTGTTTATATATTCAACTCCACTCCACCCCCCAAAATTTGAAACCAATTAGCAGTGCCTATCACCAGGACCCTGGCAGAGAATCTACCAGATGTGCTTCTGTAGAGAACTTGGCCTTCCTTTGTCTGATTTGGTCTTCCATAAAGTAGGCCTATAACAGGGATTGTGAAATATACTAGATGGTACGTGAATGTTCACATAGTGGTGGGCCAGTGTCTTCTCCTTCTGCCCTGTCAGTCTGCATATGCATCCAACCATGTATGCGTGTATATATTTCTATGATACGTTAAGTGAAAAAAATCAAGGTGTGCAACAGTATGTATTATGTAATCCCTTTTTCTAAAAAAATGCATGTTTTTATATACATAGGAAAAATGTAATTTGGCTTGATTGATTGATTGATTTTTCTCTGGTCTCCTTGGGATTCTAAAAGAGGAGATCGCCATTATTTTTTAGACTAGAGGCCCAGCGCACGAAATTGTGCGCAGGTAGGGTCCCTAGGCCTAGCCTGTGATCAGGGCCATCTTTCGCCCGCTCACCAGTCCCCAGTCCCGCCCCGCCACCACCCACCCCGGTTCCCCGTTCGCCATCCTGTGATCAGAGCCTGTGGGCCGGGTGGGGAGGGACCGAGAGGTGGTCAATGCACCTCATAGCGACTGGTCAAGCAATCATTCTGGTTGTTGCGCCGTTATGGTCACTGGGCTTTTATTATATAGGATGTGGGAACCTTTTTGGAATAATTGTATAGATTCACACTAATTGTGAAGATTTTAAGGGGATATCATTTGGGTGTAAAAGTTCTTCTCTGTTTAAAACAACGGTTTATGTTTATGGTCACACACATAAAAAGTCTACTCCAGGCCATTGGAACTACGGTGACCATTTAAACTGCTGCTTCCAAATAGTACCCCATGATCTTCTTTTATTTGACTGGTGTTAGTGATTTCTTAGACCAAATATGACTAATGGCATTATCTGCATTTTGCCTTAGCAAAAAGCTTTTTACCTTTTTAGGGCAATTATGCTTCTGCTTCTCCTATGAGACATCAATAGGAAAGTAGAACTAAGTTGTCTGGCACTGAACACGTATCTTGTTAATGGACAGAGCCTCCCTGGCTCACCATTTCCAGAAACTAAGATCAATACATTTCACAACTCTCGGCCTTGTTTTCACCCACTGTGTGGAGTCGAGTTGCAGTGGAAACTGCACCCAGTGACGAGTATTCACTGTGTTCTTTGCATGGGAACACCCAAATGTTTGCATTTGGCATTTCACAGACATTTTTCTCCCATTTATCCTTTGATACCCATTTGAAAGAAATTAGCAAAAGGTTCTGAACTTAATGATAAAGAGACCTAGGAAGCAAGCAGCTGTAGTTAGTAAGTCACCAGTAAGTGCAGGGTCTCCCTTGAAAGTTCAGTTCATTATCATATTGTTTATTTTCACATTTTGTCGTTGTTGACCCTTTTACAGAGGACCTTCATTTTCTCCCCTTTGCCCTCCTCCACCCAGCTCCCTCACCTCCCTTTTGAGAACCTTGATTTTTTGGGGACTAAATCCTTGTAATCAGGAACAGGAAATGAACACAATTTCTCTCTTTCCTTCTTCTAAATCGTAAGCAGTCTTTATAGTAGGAAAGAACCGAGAGAGAACCTTTTGGCACCATGTCCGGCCTCTGGCATCTCTGGATGCCTGTGTCTTACACAACAGATGTATTCGGAGAACAAGAAATGTCCCTCAGGCTTTTTGCATTCTGCATTACAGTTTGATGAAGTCAATCCTCTTCTTGTGAGCACCGTTTCAATAACAGAATCACGGGAATTGTTTTCCTCCACGTTGGTCCCCACATATAGAGTTTGAGATTTGCTGTTGATCTTAGCGAGAACCCTGGGCAGTGGGGCCTGCCTCAGCCTCTGTTTTCAGCTGTCTTCTGATGGGGATAGGTCACTGGGCCAGTTCTGTTCTCCTGAATAAATATGTGAATAAACAGATCCTGTCAAGGAAAGTGTTTGTGTTTGCCCCACAGCTTTCTAGGGGGCACAGTCTTGCTGTTTGTGAGCTGAAAGGTTAGAAAAGCAGAGACAAACAACAAGCAGGAATTCCACCGCTTTTTCTTTGCAATAAAGATTTCCAAAGGCTTGCAGTGTTTTGTTTGGTTTGGCCTAGGGGGTTTTTTTTGACAGAAGTTCACCAGAACACTTTTAGCAATGTGAACTTTCTAACTTTCCTGTGAGTTGGAGTTCTTTAACCTTCAGGAGGTTAAAGTTCAGTCCGCTAGACGTTTTTGGAGGTGTTACTTAGGTCTGTTTGAAAGTATTTCAGCTTTGAAGTTGACCACAAAGAACCTTAACCCAGCGTTTATTCAGGACACTGAGGTATAGACAGGTGTATGAACAGGAGGATTGGAACAAGTGCTAGGCAAGAAAGCCAGGGGCCAGGTTTATTCCTGGTGCAGATGGGATTGGCGTGAGTGGTGTTCCTGCAGTTTGAGCCGCCCGTGAGACTGCCCGTCAGCAGCCGCCTGGAACCCAGCGGGAAGAGTTTAGAGCTCAGCCTTCAGAGCCTTTCTTGGCGCCCCGCCCTCCAGCTTTGGGTCACATAACTCTAATTGGTAGCATCTTCAGTCTTGGCACCCACGCTTTCTAACAGTCTTTGAGGTGTAGAATCTCCAATTCGGGAATCTCCCTGCTGGTGTTGGGTGTGGCACCCTTTCCGTCCAGTACTTTCTTCTTGCCACTACTAGAGCCAGTCTGACCAGTTTCTGCCTCTTCTGTAAGGCCTGGGGCAGGTTCCAGTACCAGGGAGGTCCAGCCTAACCTGACCGTCACCTCCCTGCCCTTCTGTCTCTCCCCCATTCACAGCCTAATCACCTGTTCTCTTTGCTCTCCCAGAAACATGTCCTCCATCCCAGCTCTTACCTGGCTGATTCCTACTCAGCCCATAGGTCTCAAAATTGACAGGTAAGACTCCTCCTAGCAGCCTGTCCTCATCCTCATCTTCTGACTTGCTTCAGTGCCCGGCTCAGGTGCCACCCAGCCTCTTTATCTTCTCTTGTCTCCTGTTCTCCTTCCTCCTCCTTTCCCTCTCTTCCTCCCTTTTCCCTACAGTCCCCTCACCAGTCCTCTCATTCTGCTCTGAACTTCTAAGGTTCATTTGTCCCTTAGGGTACATGTCATCTCCTGCTTTATTCTGCAGATCCCAGGTGTCCCTCTCCGGCCAGATCCTGCATGCCCCCACTCACCATAGAGGCGTTCTCTATTCTAGCCTGCCTTACAGCGGGAGGGAATAGATGCTCAATGCTTAATTCTCCTTTGTCTCCTGTGATTTGCATTTAGAAAATTTTCTGAAAAGTAAGCTCCACATGTAAGAGAACAGCATTAGCCAAGTGTTTTAAAACTATGAATTTCAGTTTAATCTAAATCAGGACCTGGTCTCTGCCCCACCTGCTCAGCCCTGCCATGAGCTTGGAAGCAGCCATGGGCACACGTAAACAAATGCGGTGGCTGAGCTCCAGGACCTCCTTGTTTACAGAAACAGGCAGCTGGCCCTCAGGCTCAGTTTGCCAACCTCTGATCTCAAACCAGCCTTGTCAAATGATTAACTCTAACTCTTTCTTAATCTGCAGTTAGAGAGGTGTACAGAGGGTTCCCCCCACCCCTGATTTCCTTAAACAAGTCTCCCTGTCTCAGGATCCACTGTCTAAGGCCTCGCTGAGAAAACGAGTGATTTCTAATGTTTAGCCCAGAGCTGGCTGACAGATGGCAAAGCCGCTCTTCTCATCGTCCCCTCCGTCTTTCTAGGGGCAGTGGGAGCATCTTCTCCAGGTTTCTACCCCGGGAGAGTCTGAGGTAATTATGGCCTCTGAGCATTTTACTTGAATCAAACAAACCTCACTGTCCCTGCCCTCTCTGTAAAATGCGACGCCACAATCAGAACTTGGGTGAATGCAGCACCATTGCTGGGGGCAGGGAGCGTGCACAAGCAACTGTGAAACGTGCCTGCCTTTTCTGCCAGAGGCTTCTCTGAGATGGGTGCAAGTACCTTTTTAGTAGTCCCCCACCTCCTGCTCCTATCTCCATGATGTTTCTGTGGGTGATGGAAGAAGAATTTTTGGGTGTACTATCAAATGAAGTATTTACAGGAAAATTGGAATAGAAATTTTTTTTTCTTTTTAAAAAATCCATTTTGCCCTAGCCCAATGGTAGGCAAACCACGGCTTGCGAGCCACATGTGGCTCTTTGGCCCCTTGAGTGTGGCTCTTCCACAAAATACTGACATCTGCACATGGGCCACGAAGTTTCAGTCGCACTGTACGTGCGTGCCCGCACGTGGTATTTTGTGGAAGAGCCACACTCAAGGGGTCAAAGAGCCGCATGTGGCTCGCGAACTGCGGTTTGCTGACCACGGCCCTAGCCTGTTTGGTTCAGTGGATAGAGCGTCAGCCTGTGGACTGAAGGGTCCCAGGTTCGATTCCCATCAAGGGCACATGCCCAGGTTGCGGGCTCGATCCCCAGTGGGGAGCATGCAGGAGGCAGCCGATCAATGATTCTCTCTCATTGATGTTTCTATCTCTCCCTCTCCCTCTCTGAAATCAATAAAAAAGAATACTTTTTTAAAAATTCTGCACATTGACATAGAGGTAAAAAGAAAATGACTGAAACATTTAGATGAAAAAAAATTTTTTTTAAGTGTATTTTTTATTTATTTCAGAGAAGAAAAGAGAGAGAAACATCAATGATAGAGAATCATTGATCAGTTGCCTCATGCACACCCCCTACTGGGGATGGAGCCCGCAACCTGGGCATGTGCCCTGACCGGGAATCAAACCATGACCTCTTGGTTCATAGGTTGATGCTCAACTACTGATCCACACCAGCAGGGCAAATGAAAGATTCTTTACAATTAAATCCACAGTTTTATATATTTATCTTACATGTCAGTGAGAAATCACCAACTATTATGAAATGACAAATTACATTTAAAAAACAAAAAGGTCTCATAAAAAATATATCCATGGATAAAAAGTACTGTACTCTGTTTTTTTTTTTTTAATATATTTTATTGAGTTTTTACAGAGAGGAAGGGAGAGGGATAGAGTATTAGAAACATTGATCAGCTGTCTCCTACACACCCCCTGCTAGGGATGTGCCCGTAACCAAGGTACATGCCCTTGACTGGAATCGAACCTGGGACCCTTCAGTCTGCAGACCGACACTCTATCCACTGAGCCAAACCAGTTAGGGCAGTGGTTCTCAACCTTCTGGCCCTTTAAATACAGTTCCTCATGTTGTGGTGACACCCAACCATAAAATTATTTTTGTTGCTACTTCATAACTGTAATGTTACTACTGTTATGAATCGTAATGTAAATATCTGATAGGCAGGATGGTCTTAGGTGACCCCTGTGAAAGGGTCGTTCGACCGCCAAAGGGGTCGTGACCCACTGGTTGAGAACCGCTGAGTTAGGGCAGAAGTACTGTACTCTTGATGCTGTCACTTTCTCCTCTTCTGTGTTACAACACGTTGTTTTCTCGGATAAATGCATCTCCATACTCATTCCTCAGTTACCTGTTTTCAAAGTCTTCATCTACTCCAAAGCTATATTCATGTAGCCACCCAGGCAAGCCAGGACCCCTGGATAGTCCAGTCCAGAATTTCCTTTTACCACCACTGGCATCCAGTGATGTGCCTTAAGAAGTCACTGGGGGCTTGCTCCTGCAGATTTACTTTAATCCTGATCAGAAATCTGGGAGGTGGGACAGCTGAGTTCTAATCCCAGCTCTGCTACTTAATTAGCTGTGGGCCTTAGGTGACCATTTCACCTCTCACGGCCGCAGGGTCCTCATCTTGTGGCTGGGACCCGGAATTCCTACTCGAGGCGCCCCATTAGCCTGCCTCCACCCACCTGGAATAGAAGGTTTCTGTGGCCCTTTCCAAGTGGTGTTTGGTTTTTTTTCCAGCACTTGTGGCATAGAGCAAAGACAAAGAGAGTGAGGAAGAACGATTTCTAAAATTCCAGACTTTCAAGGAGGGCAGCAGTGAGAGCCAAAGTTCTTGCTGCCAGTGGGCAAGGGGCACCCAGACTGCCTGTAGCCCACACCACCCAGGCAGGAGCCCGCAAGTACCAGAGTCTCTGCTTTGGAAAGAGAGAAAAATGAATCTCAGAGATGTTGGTACTTTCCCTCAGTGGAGGGTAATGATGGATGCTGCAGGGAGAAAGAGCCAGGACGGAAACTCAGTTCCTGGGAGGTGGGGAGGTGTAGGGGGAGGGGCAGATTGGCCTTTTATGAAGTAGATAAAGTAAAGCAAGCCCTAGCTCTCAAGCACTAGTCTTTCGCCTGGGTGAATGAAGACCCCCCAGGGGTTCGGTGGGCCTGGAGTTTATAGCAACCCTTCTCCAGCTCTTCCTTCTGTGCACACTCTTCCCTAAAGTGGAGCTCTCTGAGACTTCTGTCTGTGCTGGAGACGTGCCCTTTTCACCTGGGGTATAAACTCCTCAAACACCTCAAAGGGTGGGGAATCCCAAGGTAACAAAGCATGAGAGTCTTGTTAAGAAGTACAGGCCTGCCCTACCAGTTTGGCTTAGTGGATAGAGTGTCGGCCTGCGGACTGAAGGGTCCCAGGTTCAATTCCAGTCAAGGGCATGTACATTGGTTGCGGGCACATCCCCAGTAGGGGATGTACAGGAGGCAGCTGATTGATGTTTCTCTCTCATCCGATGTTTCTAACTCTCTATCCCTCTCCCTTCCTCTCTAAAAAATCAATAAAATATATTTTTTTTAAAAAAGAAGAAAGAAATACAAGCCCTAGTCGATATGGCTCAGTGGATAGAGCATCACCCCTGAAGGGTCCCAGGTTTGATTCCGGTCAAGGTCACATGCCTAGGTTGCAGGCTCGATCCCCAGTAGAAGGCAGCTGATCAGTGATTCTCATCATTGATGTTTCTATTTCTCTCTCTCCCTGTCCCTTCTCTGAAATCAATTTTAAAAAAAAGAAAAATATGGTAGTGACAGGATTGAATTTTGATTTTATCCATGTAACTCGTGGCAAAGGCTCATGCAGTCACCTCCCCTTTCATCCATCCATTCATTTTAGGATTATAATTCAGAAGTAAATGGTCATCATGTGGATGTATATTAACACATATGTGTAATGGGAAAGGAAGTGAGGGAGTTTTTCTTGGCAAAGTATGATCTTACTAGTTGGTCTGACAATTGGCTTAGCCAACTAGGTCAAATAGTAGACATTTTCCACAAAAATGAATGATCTAGACCTGTTTGCAATTATTAATCTAGGGGGAAATTTTAGATGTCAAATTAAAAGGAGATTTATAGTTTTTTCAAAATCCTTTTAGAAACTATGTGACCCAGAGTGGCTTTCTACCCTGACTGAGTGTTAGAACCACCTGAAGAGCTTGTTTGTTTGTTTGTACATCTGGTAAAACTCCTTTTTTTTTTTTAACTTAAAATTTTTATTGTTTAAAGTATTACATGAGTCTCCTTTTTCCCCCATTGATCTCTCCCCAGCCGCTCCCATCCCCCAGCACGTGCCCTCACCCCCCTACTGTCTGTGTCCATTGGTTACGCTCATATGCAGCACCTGAGGAGCTTTTAAAACCACAGCAGCCTCTCTAGAAAATTTATAAAACGAAACACACATTTACATTTTCGGTCCACAGTTCTACTCCTGGGCATTTACCCTGAGAAGAGAAAACTTATATTTACACAAAAACCTATCCACAAATCTTCATAATAGCCCCACACTGAACACAGCCCAGATGTCCTTCAACAGGTGATGGTTAACAAACTGGTCCACCCACTACTACTCGGCAGTAAAAAGGAACAAACTGGTGATACACATAGAGCTTGGCCGCATCTCCAGGGAGTTGTGCCAAGTGAAAAAGCCAACCCAAATGGTTCATACTGCATGAGCTCATTTATATAACCCTTTGGAATGAAGAAGAGATGAGTGATTGCCAGGTTTAGAGATGGAGTGCTGGGGGCCCCTGTATAGATTAAGAATCGGTTAATCTATTCGGTTCCTTCACTGCTGGAAGGAACGTTGGTGCTTAAATTCCTTATTGTATAGCTAAGGAAGCTGATGTTGAGAAATGATCTGACCAAGCTGATACCTGATAAGAACCAGGAAGACTTCAGACCTGGGGTCTCTGTCTCAAAGGCCATGATAGTGTCTGCTTGAAAATGTGGACTCCAAAGTCTGGTGGGTCAGGGCTTGAATCCTAGCTCTGCCCGTTAACTGTGTGACTTCGGGCATATTGCTTAACCTCTCTGAGCCTTTGTTTTCTTACCTCAGATTGAGATAATGCCTACTTAATGTGGTTATCATCGGGATTATAACAAGTTATTGTCAAACTTTTAAAATATTACTTACCATGTGACAAATGTTCATATTTCCACCAGAACTAGTTAGCCAACATATGTTAAAACATGTCTAACTGTTGGTCATGACCCTCTAAATGAATGTCATAACCACTGGATTAAATGAAAATAGGCATAGTGCTGCAAATCAGTAGTGTAGACGTACTTTTCCTCTTAATTTGACTACAGAGACCCTTGGGTCAGGCCTTCAGTGAGCACTTGAACTGGGGTTCCTAACACCTCCACATCCCGGAGGGCCAGGTCAGGTTTCTGCTCATCGTGGAGCTTTCTGCTTTCCCGGCTGGACTCTGAAGCTTCTTGAGGGCAGAGATGATCTTGCTCACCATTTTATCCCCAGCACCTGGCGC
Source organism: Myotis lucifugus (assembly GCF_000147115.1). Lineage (NCBI taxonomy): Eukaryota > Metazoa > Chordata > Mammalia > Chiroptera > Vespertilionidae > Myotis > Myotis lucifugus. The sequence goes on along the minus strand of NW_005871761.1, from coordinate 196,289 downwards.
AGGGCCCAGCTCCCAGCCTCTGGAAGGCGCGATGAGAACAGAGTGCACGTGGGCACAGGCACTCGTGGGCACTGTTCTGAGGGCTTGGGTGTGCGCACCTTCCTGGTGGGCGCAGTGGGACTGGTAATAACAGCGCCGGCCTCTCAGGGCTCGCCAGGACTAAGGGGGTGCCTTGCCGCTGCGGCACCTAGGAAGGCGCCTTGGGAAGCAGAGCTGGTGCTCTTTGCCACTCACAAGAGCATAGGAGACTGCAAGTGAGGGGCCTTATTGAGATCAACTTGAATTTATTCTCACTTTTAAAAATAATAATTTGCAGAATTAGTAACAGATTACTTGTCTAGGGACTTGCAGCTGAACTCAGCACGTCAGTGTTTTGCGGCCCTGGGGCGAGAGTTGCTGCTTAGAACACAGGAAGCCTTTGTCTTGTCCTCGGGAGAAAAGCTTTTTAAAATCGCTTGGAAAACTGCAGAAATGGCTGCAGCGAGCTTCAGAGTCAGAGGAGTCTGGAATCCAAGCCAAGCACGGGAGGATTGTTTTCAAAACCTGAAGAGGAAGGTCTGGCTTATTTATTATTTTTGTCAGTTCTGCAAAAACAGCTGACATTTCTCTGCTGACCGCCACTCACCTGCCTCTGGTCCCTGCTGTGCGCGAGGCCAGCGTGCTGTCTGCACTGGCAGAGGAGTGAGGGAGCTTTTGTTCCTCGGGCTTTTTTGAGGGGGGGTTAACTGTTACATTTGATACCTGTTATAAAATTGGGTATGTTCCCCAGCGACACTTGTTAGCGTTTCTTTTGGGGGAAGAAAAATGAAGACTTTTCTCCTTACTGATGGGTAAACGTGTCCAGCTGCCTTTTTTCCCCCCCAAAAAAATCATTATTGAAATTGGCAGAGTATTACTCTTCAGAAAGAATTTCTCATATTGTAGTGTGAATATTTTCTATGGGGAGCTCATTTTTCCATAGCCCAGGGGGCTTCCCATTATGTAGTGTGCAAGATAAATGAGAACTACACCTGTGTGTGTGTTTACGCATGTGTGCTAGAATTGAGTGCAGGTGAATTTTCGAGGCAAGAGGAACTGTTGTCAACCAGCATGCGCCATTAGGGGAAATAGGGCTGATATTTCAGCAGTTTTCTTTTTTGCAGTAAAATGATGGTAGTTACCATTAAATTGAGCTTTATAGGTGTTCCCGTATGCCTCCCTCATTTGACCCCCTTCATCATGAAGACCGAGCAGAACCCCCCAGTCCCTCACCCCCCTTTCGTGGAGTTGGGCATTATCAGTGTGTGCTGAGTGAGTGCCCAGTGCCCCTTGCCTAACTGCCGCTTTTCATTTTTAGGCACCAAATGGGAATGTTTTTGAAGGGAGTACAACTTTAAATCAAGCGTTTCAGCCTTGGCTACGGCATGGGCATGGAGGATGGAGAGCATTTATTCTTAAGAGTCCACTAACTGAGTTGGGTCTGGATTTGAATTGATTTCCTTCCTGGGTGGTGTGGCTCTCAGCAGTCCATCCGTTTGTGCTGATGGTGTGTGCACTCATGTTTTTGGTTTGTAAGCACCTTCACTTGTCAGCAGAGCAGTTGGCCATCAGAAATGACACCGTGCGTGGTACCTGTGACACATACTTTTGTCACCAAAAAGAAATTTCCTTTTCTGTGATAAGCACAAAATTTCAAATGGCTTTTTGACCAGGAGCCTTCGAATGCTCCCCAGATCTCATGGAGTTCTTTACGGTAGCCTTGCCCTTTACTCTTTCTGTGTGCTTCTGTCTGAAATAGCTGGAGATCGTCAGCCTTTTGACAAGTCTTAACTGCACAGCACGCAGGCCAGGAGGCACGATCTGTTTAGGGAACAGGCACCTCTCCTCTGTGTTCTCATCATTTCCAGCCATTTTAGTTCCTCAGTCTTCAGTGGATTCTGTGCCCCTAAGAGAAGAATTCTGGCAGGAGCAGGGAAGCTGAGCTTGACCTTCAACGGGACAGCTAACCCAGCTGGAGGGCACTCTGTCGGGCTTTTTCTGTCATTCCCACTGCCTTAGGTGATGGGCCTTCCTCTCGCACACATTCAGGGGCTGAGTGTGTGGTGAGGATTTCTTCCCTAAGCTGCTAATTGTCCAGTTTTCACGTGGAGTGAGAGTCCCCAAGCCAGAGTGTGTATCATGTGCAAACTGGAATGCAAAAAGAAAAATTTAAGAGTCGATGAAAAACAACTCTTATCCCTGAGATAAGCAGGTTAATAGTATATAATGTCAATATTTTGGCTGCAGACCATTATCTTGCTATTGATCCAGAAGAAATATGGTATTGACTCAGTAGCTTCATTTACTTTTTGCTGGCATTATTTCTCTAGGTGTTTCTTCTCCTTTTAAAATAGCAGCATCTGGCTTCTTTTTACGACCAGTTCCTGTCCAGTCAGAGAAAGACGGTCAAGTTTTAGCAAAAGGAAGAGCAATTGGAGTCCTGTATTTCAGATGCTAACCCATGTCACTCTCTGTTCTGAGCTTCATGTCATTGATCCTTCGCACTTATCTCCTATCTGTCCTGCTTAGAACTTTCCCTAGTCGTGTTTTTGAATGCTCTCGTTAGCACATTATAAGGCTCATTCCGTTTCTTGTAGTACGTGTAGGATTTATACTGTGCCACTGTCTGCTGACGGTGTTTCCTGGGCTGCATTTGCCAGGAGAGAAACCCCACAGAATCGTTTTTGCTAAGCAGTGACGGAGACACTCAACGACAGCTGAAAGAGGAGGAACTGAAATAAAAAGCAGAGCTGAGGTGGTTCTGTGGGGATGTGACTACAGAGCCGGTTTCACAGTCAGAGGCTGTTTGGCACTGTTGTCCCTGTGAAATGGGCTTGAAAGGCAGGAGTTGTTCATTCTGAGCGTCTCACAGATTGCTGGACGGGTCAGTGAAGAGGCCCGAGGAGGGAGGAAGCCAGATCCTCTCCTTGAGTTTATGCTCCTGGGAGGGTGGGGCGAATGGGGGCACCCGATGGCCGGCAGGAGCATATGTGCATGGTCTTAGTGACTGCAGCTGCCATGGGGCCGTCCCTAACAATGCTCCTGAGTAGCGGGTCAGATCTTCTCATTTGTTTTAAAAGAGAAAGAAGGAGCCCTCGGTATCTTTACATTGAGTTTGGATCCAGAGCAGGAGGGAGGTAGGAAGTGAGAGGGATTTAGGCAAGCAGGATTTTCTCCCAGGCTTCTCAGCATGTGGACACACAGATCAATTTCTTATCCTGCGTTCAGCTGGACACTGGGTTAGAGACTGTGCTGATCAAGACGTCCCCTCCTGTTTCATATCATATAACGCATTCATTTCAGCCACTGAGCCTAAATTACTATTTGCTTTCTTCCTGCCTTTCTTTTTTCCCCTTGAAATGGTAAGAACTTGTGTAAGGATGGAGTTAGTTTATCCGTGCTAATGCTTTGATTTTTCTTTTCTCTTTCTCTCTGCCACAGTAGGTAACCAGTTAGGGGCCTTGGTACATCAAAGGTAAGCAGTGGGTTATGTTTTATTATTTATTGATCATTTCTAATTGTTTATTGATCCACCATCTGTACTAGAGTGTTAGAAAGTCAGAGGTTGAGAGTGTGGAAAACCATGGGCTAATCTTTAAGACTTAAGTTTTTGTAGCCCTTTTTAAGCTCAAAGGATAAACTAACACAGCGTCTTAAAGATCAGCCGTTAGTGCATGTAAACTTAAAAGACTTCTAGAATGTTGGGGCTATTCGTTCTGCTCACATACATTTCATTTGAAATGAGACAATGACATTTTCCCTCTTGTTTTAACGTTTTTCTCGGTGTTTTATGAACCCTTAACCTCTTCACTTCAGAAAACAGGTTCTTTTCCAAGTGAAGGTACAGCTTTTGGTCCTCAAGGAATCAGGAGCCTGGGAGGCCAGGAACCGCACCCGCCATAGTGACAGGGACTTGCCAGAGAACCTTGGATAGGTACCCAGTTGATCCCTGCCTCAGTTGCCTCTCACAGCCTTCCCTTAAACATTGAGGATTAGAAAAATGAAAAGACCTCTGGGCTTAAAAAAGGTCAGTCTGTAAGATAGGGTATTGTGGTCACATTGTTACCCTTTAAAAAGGATAAAACATACTGGAAACTACTCCTTAGCTTCTCCTTGTAATGGATGAAATTGTGTGTTTTGTACCCATTACTGTAACATATCCTTAACCTTCACCAGCAAGGATAGTTATATTCTCTTGTATGCTACACAATTCTTAGGGAGTTTCTAGAAATCACCAGGTGTCAGTTAATCAGAAGATTTATCCTGGGTTTTTTGTTGTTTCCTTGTTTGCTTTGTTTTTTAATGAATTAAAGTAATTTAAATAAAGTTGTTAGTATCAAATGTAACTTTCCTATAAGACCTTAATTAATCAGGATTTTACTTTCCAAAATGATAATACTTTGTGCATTAGACAAGTTTCAGCCTTGCATTTAAAATAGAGCTTTGTCTTGCTAGAGGCCCAAAGCAGTTCATCTTGATATGTTTCCTCCTCAGTGAGAGTCTGCTAAAATTGTTCCCGGGGGCTGAGTTTTGTGACATTTTGTATTGTGATAGTGTTGAACCTCTTCTAGTAAATTCCCCAGTATTATTTTTGAGAATAGATAGTTTGTGCTACACACGTGAGCAGCAGTCTCTTAGCTACGCAGACAGGAACACTGTGGCCTTTCACCTGGAACAGGGACCCTTGCAGGATGTTAGGCCCGCTAAGGTTTAGCACCAGCATCCACAGTTACTGGTTAGGAAGCCCAGACTTGCCTGATTTCGGGGTGAACTGAAGATCCCAAGAGGCAGAGAGAATCCCTGGGCATATATAAACCTGAGGATGTAAACTCCACGAGGAAAAGACAGTTTGCTCTCATCATGATGATACAGTGACAAGTGCTATTTATGCTATTGCATTTCTTCTAAGTGCTGCACTTTCCCTAAAAACATGCACTTTATTCAATTCTTTCCATGATGGGTAAAAATCCAGCTGTGTGCGAGATGTTTAAAAATGCTTATCTTTTTTTTTTTTTAAACTACTTGCATTTAGCTTCCTCCTAAGATAAATGTTTAGATTTAATTGCTTCCCGGGGTGTTGGGCAAATTGGATATTGTCCACAATACTCTATATGGCAAATTTGACGGTTTGTTTGAAAGAGCCAGTGCAATAGTTGTTTAAAAAAAAAAAAAGCAAGCACATAATGGAGGGGATAGCATTTAACAGGAGTACTTTGCAGAGTAACAGGTCATTATTCTGTCCTGGTCAACACTGATTAGGCCTCCGCTGGATACTGGCTCCATTTGGGGCGTCTCACCCTAAAAGACAGAAAAATTAGAGGGAGGCCAGGAAGCAACACAAAGAGGTATTTCTTCATCTGGAAAGGACACCAGCAAGAAGTCTAACTTCCCCCCACTTCCCAAAGGATCTGTAAGGGTCCTGGCCTTGATGACCTTTCAGTACTGAGCCCCACTCCTGGACACTGTCGCTGTATAAAGAAAAGGCAGTGTGAGAGGAGTTGATGGTTTTAATGAACGCCCAGAGGTTTCTGCCGCTGACACAAGGTGATGGAAGCTTGGATCTTTTTTCTTTTCTTTTCTTTTTTTTGAGAGAGAGAGAAACATGGATTTGTTGTCCCACTTATTCATGCATTCATTGGTTGATTCTTGTCTGCACCCTCACTGGGGATCGAACCCACAACCTTGGCATTTCGGGATGATACTCTAACCAACTGAGCTGCCCGGCCAGGGCGAGGCTTGATCTTTTCAATGAGTGATTGACCAAGAGATTCATCAGATGGTGCCCCTTGTAGATGGTTATGGACCTGTTGGCCAAGTTGGCACGATTTCTTTAAGCCTTATCTTCCAACATGGTCAGCATGGGAAATTTGGGGAACCTAAAGTGGCTTCAGAATTCTTCTATATAGTTTTCCAAAATGTTCTTTGTTTTAGGGCAGTAATAACAGAAGAATTCAAAGTGCCTGATAAAATGGTTGGATTCAGTAAGTATCCACGTGTTGCACTTTCCCCCTAATTCCTGTCCCTTTTATTTCCCTCCCCCTCTCAGCATGAGCGTCACCTTTAGTAGAATGCTTTTGCACACTGTTCTCCAGTCCCCTAGCGCTGCAGGCCTCTGTCCAGGCGGAGGTCACCCTGCACTCTCCCACCACCCACTCTCCTTCCTCGAGCTCGAGCACCCTCTGTCTGCTGTGTTTCCCATATGGTTGCTGTGGCCTTGCTGAAGCCAGCCTGATTTGTCTGGCTGTGAGCCACGTGTGAATGTTGGTTGAATTAAGTCATCCATGCATGGTTAAATATGGATGGGGGGCATATTCTGACCCTGTTCAATTTGTTTCAGTTATTGGCAGGGGAGGTGAGCAGATTTCACGGATTCAAACAGAATCTGGTTGCAAAATTCAGATTGCTTCAGGTAAGGGCTGCTTTTTTCATAGATCTCAGTTTGGTAGAAATGAGTGTTATGCAAAGTTTTCCAGATTCAGTACTTTGCTTGTTGCTAGAAGTGTAGGAACCTGGGTAAGTATATGTGATTGCTGCTTTCTTGCACTTCTGGAGCTGGACTCCCAGGAGGGAAGCAGAGCAGAAGCAGGCTCAGCGGCGAGGCTGCCCCTCTGACCTCGTTGGAGACCTTCCACAGTTCTGTGGCCTGGCCTGGCCCCTCCCAAACACCCACCACTCTAGGACCTGTTTTCTGCACCAGAATGTTATGCCAGACACAGTGGGGCCTGCAGGGGGCCTGTGGCTTTGGGGTCACTCCTGGGGATTGCTCACCGGCTCCCCTGGCTCGCACCGTCCCTGCCCTTTGTGGAAAGAGGCCCCTGGCGGCTCTGGCTGAATTAGCACATGTTGAACACAGTTGAGGACCTTTCCCAGCTGGGTCCATCTTGACTGCATTACGGAGAGAGTCAGATTGAGAAGAAGAGCTTATATTTTATTTATCGTTTTATCTAATTTGAGTTTCATCTCTTTCCATAGTGAAGGAGGGCATTTAAAGGACATTTGACTAGAGAAATGTTTGTCATTTTAAAGGATACTTACTAGTATAATGTCTTGAAGGCAGTAACTGGTGTTAGCTGTTTCTCTCTTTTTTGAGTAAAAATGTTAAGAGGCAGTGTTTTTAGGAACAAAGTAACGTGTCATGTGTGGTGTTGGAAAGTAAGACTTCCCTTTCTTGTCAAATGGCCCAGAACCAGTTCGACATCGATGTCACCGATCAGGATATCACACAGTAACTGGCCGTAGTCCAATGTGCATACCATGACATTTCTTTTTTTTCCCCTTTGGTGGCAGCAGTGGGATACGAACCCATGACATTTCTTACTAGTGTGCCTCAGAGCTGTTTGCAAATAACCACCAGTAAACGACTCTGCAAATAGAGAAACTGGGGAATAGCGGTTAAGTGACTCACACATTTACTAGCACACAGTGGGTCGGAAGTGAAGTTGAAGTTGGGAATTAGGATCAACTCACAAACCTCTGCTGCATTCTCCCACCTTCCCCTAGGGACTCGTTTCTACTTTGAGAATCTCAGGGTACAGCTACCAGTTAACATTCTGTCCACAAGCAGAAGCAGACTGTCTTTTTCTGGGAGCCTGGGCTTCTGTGGGGCCGGTGTAGGCACCAGCCCAGAGACCGCCTTACACAGAGGCAAGGTGCATGGTTGCCTGATGCCCACCAACACACCTCGTCTTCTTGATTCTTCTTATAGAGAGTTCTGGGATTCCAGAGAGGCCCTGTGTACTTACCGGAACCCCAGAAAGTATTGAGTAAGTTTATTTTATTTACTTTCTCCTTTCACTCTTCTTCCTCCTTCCCCAAACGGGGAGAAATGGAAGGGCAAACTGTTATTGAACACTTTCGATCTGTGCTACAGTCTGGCCACAAAAGCAGGTGCTTCTGTAGAGAAGGATCTAGGAGGCTGCCACACCAGGGGAGTTTTTCTGTTACCTAAACACACACGGTATCACCTTTTTAAAAACCCTGCAGAATCCTCACAGCTGTCATAACACCTACTTCATACACCGGGTTCTAAAGAGTGTGCCTCCACCCGCCTGAATGCTCTAATCACCCCACTTTTTCCTCATAATACCTCCTTTACCTGAACAGGTGTGGAGTAGTGAGCCTCTCACTTTGTGAACCTTTGGGAATCCTGGTGCCAGGTCCTCGGCCTGAGTGTGATCCCATTGCTCTTCTGATACTTGTGAGCCCAATGAATTGACTTCCTGGCCAATGCTCCACTCAGAGGGCCACATGGACCGGCCAGGGCGTGTTTCGGCTTTTGGGGCCCTTGTGACCGCCTGAAATCTAGCGTTGCATTCCTGCGTGGTGGAGCCTCGGACCAGGTGGAGGCCTCATAAACCCAAGAGCCTCGTGGGGAAAGGGATGTACTAACTTCGCTTCTGCTCACTTTCCTCTTTCAGTCTACTGAGCAGCATTGCATTTGGGGGTAGGGCGCTGAGATTATGTCGAGCTCAATAGGTAGGGCTCTTATTGTTTCCATTTCTCAGGGAGTCGAGATGAGGTTAAACCCTCGTGTTTTGCTGTAACAGAGCAAGCGGTGGACCAGAATAATCAGACTGGCAGGTGTGCATTACAGGGCAAGCGGGATGGTTTCTGGTGTCCAGGCACTTTGCTTCCGGCACAGGTTAATCTAGTACACAAGCGCAATACTAAGAAGCTGCAGTAACTGGGAAGACACACAAAGACTCAAGACCACAAAGGGCAACATCTATTTCCTGCCTTTTTCTTCTTTCCTCCCACTCTTCTATTCCTGCTTCCTGTCCTGCCCAAGCAGTGGAGGCCACGGATTATAACTTAAGGAAGAAACAATTTTGCTTTTTTCGGTGCACAGTCCAGCCAGTCTTTTTAGTAGCAGAAATGTTCCCTATTAGAGGAACCAAAAAATAGATTGTGCTGGTGATTTGAAGAATAAATAATGCACGTAACAGCCAGGGGAGATTCTGGTGCAGAAAAGGAAATTGGCCTGACCGATGACCTCCTTAGGCTGAGATGTGCTGTTTCAACATTGTAGCTTTCCTCCACCTCCTGATAAATCAGCACAAAATAGCAGTGCATATGAAATGTGGGGCCCTGCACGTCCAACGGGAAAAGCGCAAAGCAGGTGTGTATGGCTGTGGACCTGCGCCAGGGCACTGCCGCCTCGTTTTCCCCCCGTGAAACCCACCTGGTGATGCGGAGCCTTAAAATCGGCTCAGAAATCAGGGCAGTCTGGTTGGTGATGGAGAAATTTGGCATTTGGGCATTCAAATGACTACTAACCCTTGCTTTCTTTCTTCCCATCTTTCTCATTTCTTTCTCTCATGTCCTTACTTAACCAATATCTGTTGAGTGTATACGCTCTGGATTGGGGAACAGCGAGCTGCAGAGGGTTCAGCGGTGGCCTCTGCCACCGGTGCAGCTGACATTCCAACAGGAGAAGAGTCATGTTGGTGGAGTGAATACAAGACCCAGGCACAAGCAGAGGGCACACTTGAAAGGGGGCCGTGTCGGGACGTGGTATTGTGTGCATTGTTTTTAAATTCCAGCCCAGTAGCTTGGCGGATGGCAGAGACTTCCCGGGTTGTGGGGGCAGGAGCTGGAGCTGGACGAGGGCTGCCTTGACTCCTTCATGTGTTCCCCGGTGCAGCGTTCACTTAATGCCACTGTCCTTGTGGTTCTCTTCCCTCCCAAAGACAAGCCAAGCGACTCCTGGGGCAGATTGTGGACCGCTGTCGGAATGGGCCCGGCTTTCACAATGACATAGACGGCAACAGCACAATCCAGGAGATCCTCATCCCCGCATCTAAAGTGGGTCTGGTCATCGGCAAAGGAGGGGAAACTATAAAGCAGTTGCAGGTATGTGAGCCCTGAGCAGAGGCCTTTGTCTTCCTCACCTTCCTGGTTTGGGAGGTTTTGTCATTACACTCACTTCCCCCGGTTGACCTGGCTGTGCCTGCCACGGGCCAGAGCTCCCCTCAACCCCTGCCCGAGTGGTTCCATGCTTCCTCCATTCGACTGCTGTTTTCTGGACACTCACTGTCGCCAGGCCTGGTGCCAGCGATGATGTCGGTCCTGGGGCTTCGTGAACTCGTAGCAGCCATTGTGGTGGTGAAGCTCTGGTACCATCACGTGACAGCATCTCGGGTGAAGATCTGCATCCAGAGCCAGCAGCACTGCCTGCGCCAGTCGTGGGAGCTTAAATGTGTTCATGCATTTTTCAAAGGGCCGGGTCCTCGTCTGAGCGCAGGGCAGTGCCAGCCTCACTTGTAATGAAGCTGAAGTAATACCCGTTATTTCATATTTAAATGAGACCCTGCGCACCGAGCCTCTCACTGAGCAAGTGCTCCGTGAACATTAGCTGCTGTTGGCTGTAGAATCCCTCATCTGAGACTCGTGGGGCCGAACATGGCTCAGAATTTAACACCCCAGCCAGTTCCGCGCTGCACCCTGTAGCCAAATGCTTATTTCCATAGCCAAACAGAACAATAGCACACTCAGGAGAGTGACTAGAAAGATGCTTCCATGAGTTCAGGTCAGTTTTGCTGCCCAATCAGTTATGAACAAACGTTTATTTCCAAGCTCTGGGGCTTTTGAAGTTGCAGGGCAGGGGTTGTGGCCCGCCTCTGTGCTCCCTCCTCGCCCAGTCCTCGGACTGCGAAGACACTCTAGTGCAGTGGTTCTCAACCTTCCTAATGCTGCGACCCTTTAATACAGTTCCTCATGTTGTGGTGACCCCCAACCATAAAATTATTTTCATTGCTACTTCATAACCGTAATTTTGCTACTGTTATGAATTGTCATGTAAATATCTGATATGCAGGATGTATTTTCATTGTTCGAGACCCACAGGTTGAGAACCGCTGTTCTCGTGTGTGCTCGAAGAGTTCAGGGTTTGGACTCCCAGAATCCAAATTGTGGCCTCCACTCATCAGCTCTGGACCGCTCTTGGGCAGCTTCCTGTCCGAGCCTCCTCACCGGGGATGGCACACTGGCCTCGTGTGCTGGGCACAAGCCCTTACTGGGTGATATTCGATCGAGTGCTCAGCTGAGGGCCTGGCATTCCATAGAAAAGGCTCATTTGTATCTAGATGTTCTAGAGACTGGACAGGAGGAGAGTGGGGAGTATTTCTGTGTCACACTTGGAAGCTCTCTAGCACGGTCTGGATGTCCGCAGTCTCAGAGGCCAGCCTCATGGCCGGGTCAGAGGGCAATGCTCTGTGGTAGGAAGGACATGTCTTCTGTGGACGTGACCCGGCCCCCGGCAGCGTCTTGTACCCTCCTGCATGTTCATCCATGGCGGTGAGGAGTGTACCTGTGTGTGCGTCCACAGGAGCGGACGGGTGTGAAAATGGTCATGATCCAGGACGGCCCGCTGCCTACGGGAGCAGACAAGCCTCTTCGCATCACTGGAGACCCCTTTAAAGTACAGGTAGGCAAGAAGCGAGCGGGCGGGTCCTGGGTGTGATGAAAGAATCTAGGGTTGTGTTGCTCAATGTCAGAGCCACTGGCCACGTGTGGCTATAATTAAAATTAAGTAGACAATGAGTTCTTCGTTGATACTGGCTATATTTCAAGTGCTCGGGCTACATGTCATGGGCAGTGTATATTTGGAGCATTTCCATAAATGCAGGTTTTGTTGGATGGCGTAGCACTGCTCAGATGCAGTTTTCGACTTGTTACCTATCAGCTCAGATGCAGGCTCCATTTGGCTTTTATTTGCTTGTTCTCTCAACTCTTAAAAAAATTTTTTTTAATTGATTTTAGAGAGAAGAAGGGAGAGGGATAGAGAGAAAGAAACATCTATGAGAGAGAAACATCGATTGGCTGCCTCCTGCACGCCCCCCACCAGGGATCGAGCCCACAACCCTGGGCATGTGCCCTGACTGGGAATCGAACCAGCGACCTCTTAGTTCATGGGTTGATGCTCAACCCATTTTTGCAAGAGCTCCAGCTGGTGTGGGAAGTAAGCAAAGGTGCCAGCAACCCCCGAGGCATGTGTGCCCATCTAGCAAGCATCCTGTGTCTGAGCTCCTGGCCACAGAGGACAGTCCCAGTTGCTAAGAGCAGTGAGGGACTTGGTTTTACATCACCTGGGGTGGTTTTGCCCTTACTGTTAGCAGGAACGTGTGTGGGCTGTGGGTGTAGCGTGTCTGTGCCTGTGAAATAGGAACACTCTCTTCTGCCTCTGCGACCCTCCTTGTCTTTGCTGCACTTAGTGTAGCTCCAGGGTGACCTCCTGGGTGAGCCAGTCCGTCAGGCAGCTGTTCCTCTGCAGGAGCTTTGGGGCGTGGATGAAGTGGAGGTTACCTGACTCAGGAAAATACTTCCCCCAGTTCTTAACACTGTCAGTCAAACTCAAATTGGTATCATTGTTGCTTTTTCAAGGAACATTTGTAAAACAGTGGTTTCAAAACAGAGTGGAAGGCAGTGATTACAATGGCTTCTTCCCTTAGGCCAGTGGTCGGCAAACCGGCTTTGGAGCCACATGCGGCTCTTTGGCCCCTTGAGTGTGGCTCTTCCACAAAATACCACGTGCAGGCACACACGTACAGTGCAATTGAAACTTCGTGGCCCATGCGCAGAAGTCGGTTTTTGGAAAGGAGATGGACGAAACAAATATACAAGACGAGTGTGGATGGGAGAGTTGGAAGGGGTCGACCTCAGCGAACGTACCTCAATCAGATTGAGGATGTTTTTAGCAAAGGCCAGCTTAGGAGTACCCTAATTAAGTTAATAACAGTGTACCTACCTATATAGTTTAAGTTTTAAAAATTTGGCTCTCAAAAGAAATTTCAATCGTTGTACTGTTGATATTTGGCTCTGTTGACTAATGAGTTTGCCGACCACTGCCTTAGGCCCAGGCAGTGCTGCAGCCCTTCACCCCCTCCTGCAAGCCAGGACCCCCTGGCTTTCCTCCCCCAGGGTCCCTAACCTCTTTGGGAACAGGTGGGCTTTTAAAAAGTCAGATGGCATCTAACCTTTCTTCAGTTGGCTTATCCAGTCCGGCTGGCGGGCTCCATGCGTGATATGGGGAAGTCTGGAAGGAACTGGAGGGCGGGCGTTCCCCGAGAATGCTGGCAACAGAGCCCGTCTCCCAGCAGCTCTCCACTGCCTTCTCTTCTGGAACCTTTGGTTTTATCTGTGGTAGAAAAAAATACCTGAGCAAAGAGCTTATCTCATTGATGTTTCATGAATTTGCAGGAAAATAATTGTAACATGGTTTTTAGTACTGGTGTTTATTTAATGTACTCCACATTTTGGGGGGAGGAGCAGCTATTGTATTTAGGGTAAATTGTTATTTGGGGTATTTTTTCTTTCTCCAACTTTTTATTATGAGAAACTTCAAACATCTAGAAAATTTGCAAAGCTAGCATAGCAAATATCTGTATAACCTCATCCTACCTATCATTTTGCCATTCATATGCATGCATTTGTTTATTTTGTTTTACCATTTATATGTAAGTGGCAGGTATTGTGACTCTCCACCCCTAAATCCTACAGCATGTGTCTGCTAAGAATAAGAACTTTTTGCTATGTAACCAGGCCAGAGAAAATGACAGTGACCCCATAATATCTCTTGAGCCAGTCCATGTTCAGAGTTCTCTGAGTCCTGAGACCCTAATTGCTGTTTGGGGGTTGGTCAGGGGAGACGGTTGTTTTGATTTGGTTTGGTTTGGTTTTTCCAGAACCAAGACTCAGTCTGAGTTCCCACATGGCCTTGAGTTGTTAGGTACAGGTGATCCTTAGTGCAGATCCTGTGGGGCTGGGGCTGGCGTGGACAGGTAGACTAACAAGTGTGTCCTTTGGGGAGAGGACACTGCGTGTGCCTTGGAGACCGTCAGGCCTGGGGGTCGACTTGCCAGGCAGTAATCGGATATGATCTCTGAATGCTGGGAGGTTCTCTGGGCTCCAGGGCTGGCCTTTTCCCTTTACCTTCCTGGAGCTCCGTTGTGATAGCCGCCTTGGTAATGTCTTTCTTCTGGAACCTGCCCACAGTCAGAGCTCTCAGAAAAACCCTCCCCTCACTAACAAATGGCTGCTGGGAACACCTGGAGGCCACAGGAAGCAAGTTCAAACCAGCACAAATGTGCTGGTCCTACTATGGCTTTCAAGACAGTGGACCCTTACCTGAGCATTTTGGGCAGTGTAAGAAAAACTATGTCATTTAAGAATTGATATATGCGACCCTAAGCAGCAGCCTGCCCCTGTCCCATATAATAATAATAGAATAAGGGAGTATTGCTGAGCACCTTCTGAGTCTTTAAGCCCAACATAAGAGGGTCTGATGTTGAAGTTGTACCTGGTGTCATGTCTTTTTTTAGGACTTTGTGTTCCATAACGTCTTTGATCTGTGTTTACACAGCAAGCAAGAGAAATGGTGTTAGAGATCATCCGAGAAAAAGACCAAGCTGACTTCCGAGGTGTGCGCGGTGACTTCGCCTCCCGGATGGGAGGAGGCAGCATAGAGGTATGCTTGAATCCCAGGTTAGCAGGCAAACGAGATTAGGATTAAGGTCGTAGGTCACACGTCTGTTGGCTCTTTAATCTTGAGCAAGCTATTTCATTTTTGTCTCATCTGTGAAATCCTACCGGGACGCTTACTTCTCAGGGTGGGCGTGAGACTGAGACAGCCATAGTGAGGGAGCCGCTGCATGCTCTTGGGGCTTGGGGCCATCCCCTGGTTTTGAAGTTTTGCTTCAAAGCTTATCCCACTGCCCAGGTGGAGACCAGAGGCCACGTTTTCTCGGTGATCTGTGCTGTGCTTGTATCAAACTTGGGAACCACATTTATTGATGAGATGGAATGGGACCAGCATCTACCCTTCAGAAGGAAGTTTTGATCATGCTACAATATGGATGGACCTTGCCATCATTATGCTTCTAAAACAAGCCAGATACAGAGGATAGACCTTGTGTGATTCCACTTAGACCTAGAATAGGCACATCTGGAGTCAGGAAATAGAATGGAGGTTACCAGAGGCTGGGGAAAGCAGGAGCTACTATTTAATGCATAGAGAGTTTTTACTGGGGATGATGAAAAGGTCTAGGGCAATGGTCGGCAAACTGCGGCTCGCGAGCCACATGCGGCTCTTTGGCCCCTTGAGTGTGGCTCTTCCACAAAATACCACATGTGGGTGCGCACGTACAGTGCGATTGAAATTTCGTGGCCCATGCGCAGAAGTCAGTTTTCGGCCTGGGCGAGTCTATTTGAAGAAGTGGCATTAGAAGAAGTGGGGGGGTCGGTCGTTCGGTTGGGCAACGGGATACGCAGGGGAGGTACATTGTTTTGAGGTACGTTTGCTGAGGTCGACTCCTTCTAACTCTCCCATCCACACTCCTCTATCTGAAACAAGTCTACAAGACCAGTGTGGATGGGAGAGTTGGAAGGGGTCGACCTCAGCGAACGTACCTCAGTCAGATTGAGGACGTTTTTAGCAAAGGCCAGCTTAGGAGTACCCTAATTAAGTTCATGACAATGTACCTACCTCTATAGTTTAAGTTTAAAAAATTTGGCTCTCAAAAGAAATTTCAATCGTTGTCCTGTTGATATTTGGCTCTGTTGACTAATGAGTTTGCCGACCACTGGTCTAGGGTATAGATATCTGGGGTGGTTACACAATATTGTGAATATATTTAATACCACTGAATTGTGTAATTATGAATGGTTAAGATGATAAATGTTATATATATCTTTTTTGTTAATCCTCACCCAAGGATATTTTTCCATGGATTTTTAAAGAGAATGGAGGGATGCAGGGGGGTGGGGGAAGACACAGAGAAACATCGATGTGAGAGTAGCACATCAATTGGTTGCCTCGTGCACACGCCCCGACCAGGGCCCTGATCGATCTTGCAACTGAGGTATGTGCCCTTGACTGGAATTAAACCCGGGACCCTTCAGTCCGCAGGCCAACACTTTATCCACTGAGCCAAAGAGGCTAGGGCTGAAAAACATATTTTGAAGGACCACTATGAATGTTTATGACATACTTATGCTTATTTCATAGAGTTTAGAAGAAAAATTTGTCATTTTAAATCTTTTATCTATGTATACAGTTTATTCTTGCTTTTCTTCATTTTTATAACTGTTTTGATTAAGTCTCAGACTTACTGGATGCATTTAGCAGACAGAAATGCAATCATTAACCACAAAATTGTTCTTAAAAGGGAAAAAATATGGTTTATTATATCACTTCCAGGAATGCACTGTAATACAAATCAAGTTACACACACACGCACATCCATTGAGAAAAGCCAGGTTTGCCAAAAGTTCTGATGAGGCTGTTTCTCATTGCTCAGGTGTCTGTGCCTAGGTTTGCTGTCGGGATTGTAATAGGAAGAAATGGGGAAATGATCAAAAAGATCCAGAATGACGCTGGTGTGAGGATTCAGTTCAAACCAGGTTGGTTTTGGTAGTTCTCAAAAATCCTTTAATTGGGGGGGGGGAGGGGGGGGGCGGATTGCAGGAAGAAATTAACCAAAGAACTTATATGCATAGGTGCATAACCCATGGACACAGACAATAGTGAGGGGAAGGCCTGAGGAGGGCGGGTGGAGGTCAGTGGGGGGACAAAGGGGACATCTGTAATACTTTCAACAATAAAGATAAATGTTTAAGAAATCCTTTCATTAGAAAACCCTCACAAACAGGATTTTGTAACCAGCCCATTTGTGTTCTTTTCTCCCTTTCTCTACCTCTGTTTCTTTTTCTGTCTTTTGCAACATTCTGTTACCAAATGCCCGATTCTAGGGCTCTCCTGCAGGCCCTCATTTCTTCCTTTGGGTTTGTTGGTTTGGTTACCCTTGTGCCTGAGCACTCTGCACCCGGGTTTCCAGGCACCCCCCCTCCTTAGGCTAATAAAATCGGGGGAAATCAACATAGCATTTCCAGTTTTTAATTTTGCCAATTAAAAACTTCTAAAAAATCTGTTATTGTAATTTTATAAAATTAAAGATAAAACCATTAAAAAAGGGACATTTTGGAATAAAGAACAATTCTTTAAATTTTTGAAGTTTATCTTTATAAGCAAACTTATCTACAGTGTCTTATTTTCTTTATTTCTCTAAAGATGATAAAACATGGTGATGGGCTAATTTTGGGAAAATATTGCTATAACTCAACTCTATTTTCCTTGGGGTTTTTATGTTTGTGTTTTGTTTTGTTTTCTTCTTTAATGATATCTCCTTTAAATGTCTGTAATTGCGTAAGTGTTGGCAAGGGCCATGCACAAAGGCGCAGTCCTTTCCCCAGCGAAAGGCCCTGAACCTGGTGACGGGCCAGCACTCTGGCACTGGGAGGAATATTGATGGCAAATCAGATTGACCTGCGTCTCTGTCTGAAGCTGGGCGTCCTAATCCCACCACTTGCCTTGTTCACAGACGATGGAATTAGTCCAGAGAGAGCGGCACAGGTCATGGGACCCCCGGACCGATGTCAGCACGCAGCGCATGTCATCAACGAGCTGATTCTTACAGCCCAGGTGGGTCTGGCTGTGTGGGTTCACCTCACTGGCCATAGGGGCAGGTGCCACACGGGGCTCTAGCCGGTGGGGCTCTGGGGCTGCTCCTTCCTGCTGGTTTGTGACTCTACTGCCTTGGTTGTCCCAGGAGTTAGGTTTTCGGACTAGTTAACTGGGGGAAATGCAGTGCAGATCCCAAGTTTCAAACAGCTGAGCACTTAATTTAAGACTATAAGCCAAGTATCACCTTAACTTTAGAAAGCACTTCAGGCCCACAGAGGCTTCAAGCTGTCTTCATGCCCTGGATTCCAGGCTCCTCATCTGGAAAGGGAGCGGCCTTGTGTGCTGTTGTTAGCATCTCCTCCTGCCCCCCTTGCTAGTAGCCCTGGGAACCTCTGTAGCGGATGGTAGATTGGCATGTCCCCCAGGTGTGTAGGGCTGAGGAAGTTTGAGGGTGATTGGAGCTGAAGAAAGCATGAGAAATTGTTGTCCAGCTCTGCCATTGGCCACGGGACCTTGGATAAGGCTTTGAGCCTGTCTAGGCCAAGTATCCTCAACAGCAAGCGGTTTTGCACCAGGTGGTCCCCCAAGTCACCTGGGAGTACAGGCGGGAGTAGCAAGTTTGTAGAATCTACCAGGATCTGTAGGACCAAAATACCCAAGGCAGGGGTTTGGGTCTCAGCTGTAGCTAAATCCCAGGCCATTCTTAGGATTAGACAAGTTCTAAAAAGAGTCACTAAGGGACCTCTCACATCCTTTTTACTAGTAAGAGGGCATGAGCCCAGAACTGCAGAGGCTGTGAGATGAGGAGGAGGCAGTCTTGTCCACGAGACCCTGTGGCACACCCAGCAAATGGCTGTGTGTGTGTGTGTGTGTGTGTGTGTGTGTTTTAACATAAGTCTCTAGATCACTTGTGTGTTTGTCCTGGGTCTCTCATAAAAGCAGAATGCAAGAAGAAAGGTCACTCCAGTGACCTCTGCTTTCTGCTGGTGTAGATTCTGGTTAAATGTTCAATTTTCTTATAATTGATATGGGCAGGTTTTGCCAACACGTTTCTTGACCATATTGAACCTTTCAGCTTCTCCCTCCCATGAAAGGAGCTGGGCTTTCCCTCCAAGTTGAAAGGGTTTAAATGCTGCCGCTCCAGAGGGGCTCGGGAATGAGCTTCCTCTGTTAGGTGCCCGATGTGGGTTTTGCTCCCTGGGGAGGGGGGGGTGCGAGAATGAGTCAGAGACTTCTCCGGCCCCGACCGTGCACCAGCTTGGCTTGGTCCCTCCCTCCCTCTGGGGAGTGGGACAACCAGTTTTTCTTTTTTTTCTTTTAAATATATTTTTTATTGATTTCAGAGAGGAAGGGAGAGGGAGAGAAAGATAGAAACATCAATGATGAGAGAGAATCATCCATTGGCTGCCTCCTACATGCCCCCTACTGGGGATCAAGCCCGCAACCCAGGCATGTGCCTTTGACGGGAATCGAACCCAGGACCCTGCAGTGCACAGGCCGACACTCTATCCACTGAGCCAAACCAGCTAGGGCCGGTTTTTCTTTAAAATCCTTTTATCCTTTTTGCTGGTTGGGTTGCAAGGTGTTCTGACTCATGTAGCAGTGTGTGAATAGTTCCTCACAGCAGTCTCGTCAGGGAAGGTCAGAAGTCATCCAGTGTCACTCATGTGTCACTGCAAATGGCCGTAGCTCTTCAGCATCGAGTATCTGGTTTCTGGTAGGCCCACCATGTGTTCGCCCCCGGGAAAGGGCAGCTTCATTGAAAAGAAAGTCACCTCTGACCCTGTGGATTAGGGCCCCGTAATGCAAACTCCAGGGAAAAGGGCACTGGGCTTCGGACCTAGGAGTTCATATCTGCCCTGTTTGGTCAGGTCTGTTCGTGCTGTTTATGTAGCACACGCATTTATCGTCGTGTGTGCTCCTTGAACACACCTGTGATTTGTGTTAATTCTGCTTTTAAAGAGCCGTCACCATTTGAAATGTGGAATGATGCTCAGGTCCTGATTTGTGGCACTGATTACATCCTGTCACTGCACCTCCTCCCTGGGATGGAAGTGGTGCTGGTGGCAGTGGCAGGAATCTTCACCTGAGCTTTGCTCCTTTCCCAGGAAAGGGATGGCTTTGGAGGCCTCGCAGTCGCCCGAGGACGAGGCCGTGGCCGTGGCGACTGGAGCATGGGAACCCCTGGCGGCATCCAGGAGATAACATACACGGTGCCCGCAGATAAGTGTGGCCTCGTCATAGGCAAAGGTGAGAGGCAGCTGCTGGCGTTTATGTTCCCTCTCCGCTGTTTAACCCGAGAGCACATGGGTCACATACCTCCAACGCAGGGCGTGGAGGCTGGCGCTTGCCTGAAGGCACCCGGTCTGTAGCATCAGCTGCCTTCTGCGGGGGCCCTGCTGTGCGGGGGACCTTCTCGTGAATGGGGCAGGGCGTGCGACAGATGATCCGTAGGGCCCACTGCCTGGTGAAGCAGCTTCGTTGTTGAAAAGGCTAAATCAGGGGTCCTCAAACTACGGCCCTCGGGCCACGTGCAAATACAAATATTGTATTTGTTCCCGTTTTGTTTTTTTACTTTAAAATAAGATATGTGCAGTGTGCATAGGAATTTGTTCATAGTTGTTTTTTTTAAACTATAGTTCGGCCCTCCAACGGTCTGAGGGACAGTGAACTGGCCCCCTGTTTAAAAAGTTTGAGGACCCCTGGGCTAAATGTTTGCCTTTGGATGTTTGTGGATCGACTGATCAGTAATGAACACGCCTCCAAGGAACTTAGAGGAACAGTTCAGATGATCTCCTCCAGGGAAGATGCTCTCTGAGGGGGGTCACGTACTGGGTTGGGGTATTTGGCCTTTATTGTCACAACATGTGAAAATGGTTTTATCCTTTCAACACTTTCACTACGACACCCTGCGGAGAAATAAAAATAGGTTTGTTAGTTGTTTCTAGGCATTTTAGAGAGCAGGAGGCGGCCCATCGTGATGGCTGGTGTGCTCCTTCCCACCTGTTAGTGGAAAGCGCAGGAGGGAGCAGGCGGATTGCTAGGCTGTCAGGCTGGTTCATCGGGGCTGGCCTTGCCTGGGAACCAAGAAAGGCCGCTGAGAGCAGGTCTGTGGCTCACCGGGCCCTTCCCCAGCCGCCGGCTCAGCTTCTCTCTCTGCTCCAGACAGTCTCTGTGCCAACAGGAGACTGGGATTTAGTGTTGGGTGTTGTGTTTGAGGAAATGATAGTCTGCTCCCAGAGTGTCTGCAGGTTCTGTGATCCCCAGGCCTGTGTTCGCCGTGGGAGGGGTGCTAGTGTCCACGGAACGTGACTTGGGAATGTCTCCACCAACAGAAAGTTGGGACCAAAGCGGCACATCCTCGCGAGCTGGCGTGGGGTGGGCATCCCTCCTGCGCTGTCACTCACCTCCCAGAGCCTGCATGGGCCCTGCCCCGGCGCAGTGTTTTATGGTCTTTTCAAACCTTGATCTCCTGTGTCTGTGTCTGTGTCGGTCTGAGATGCTCAGAAGTGGTAGGAACAATGGGGGCTTGTTTTCCTCTGTGGCGGGTGTCCCTGCTGAGAAGTGCTTGGCAGATACTGTCAGCTGCCCAAATGCGCGATAAGCCAGGCGCCCCCCAGCCCTACACCTGGCTGCCTGAGCGTTGGTTCTGTTGATGCCGTAGGTTGAGAGTCAGCTCTGGGTTTCTGGGCCTTGTGAAAACCGTTTTTACCAACGAGGTTTTCCTGTGAATGTGAGTCTCCTCTAGAGCCGGACTGCCTCTGCTGGGACAGTCCTCATAGTCTGAGGCCTCGGTGTTCACAGGACAGCCTCTGTCAGCTCCCCCACCAGTCATCCCAGTGACGCCCAGAGGACAGGCACAGCAGAGGACGCAGTCGCGGGTACCGTGGCCAGTGCTCCAGTTGCAGCCCGGACAAGCCAGGAAAAGTTTTGTTGGGGGTCGGGGGGCTTTCAATACCCACAAGAGCTGGGTATGAGGTGCTCCTCCCCCTTGGGAAGGATGCATGGGGAGGAGGGGGAGAGCGGAGGGAGCCCCACTCAGTCGGGCCCTGCTCCCCCTGCGCCAGCCCTTGGGCAGACGCTGCGCCTCCCGGGCCCCTGCTGGATTTCCATGATAAATACAGCAATAGTGACAGATAGTGTGGCCAGCCCTGCTCTTGTCACCAGGCCTTTTAGCAGGTTTGATTAATTGCTTTACGATTTCACAACCAGCCAGGGGGGCCACTGGTGGGTGGCTTCTGCCCCCCATCAGGTGGAAGAATGGAGCAGACTGCTGAATGAGTCTATAGACAGCCACCATGTGCCAAGCTGGTGACCTCATTTTGAAAGAAGATAAACTTAAATTAACTCCTTCCGGCCCCATGCAGTTTTGTGGGGCCTCCTCACCTTATTAGCATGCTCCCAAGGCCTCGGGAGAGGGGCTGTGGGTCCGCTGGGCTGCGTGCCCGCCGGATGGAGGGGTGCAGGGTCTCTGGCTCAGGCAGACTTGCGCGTCCTTTGTGCTCCTGCGCACAGCCAGGCGGCGGCCGGCAGTGCCGGGGAAAGGTCTCCGCTGAGTCTTGGCTCTTCACTGCCGAGGAGCAGAGCTGCTCACTTTTCACGATGCAAAGATCAGATTCACCCCTGGGAGTGCGGGGCGGGAGGGACAGGCCCGGGACTTTCTGCGTTGGTCACTGCTGTCCCGACACTTTTCTTAAACTGTCGCAGCTTTACGAAAACCATGTACACAAGACTTTGGTCCGCTCAGTTCTTTTTCTAATTTGCTTTTAAATGTAAAGCCACCCCATCTACCCAAGCTGATGTTGAACAAAGCTTGATCCGAATCCTCCGTTTCCTTCCCCTGTGTGAGCACCGCCAGCAACGCTGGACCCAGGCTCCAGCTTTGCTTCTTGACCCTGTGGAGTCCCTCGGAGGGGACGGGTGTCCGCTGCTCACTTCTTCCTGACAGGTGGTTCAGCCAGGCCTCCCCTCAGTGCGGGTGGAGGCAGGTAGCGTGTTGAAGGGCTGTGGGCATGTTACAAGGAAATGACACATGTCATGTGAGGTTAGTGTCACAGACGCCTTCAGTCGTTGCTTTTGATCATTTGGGGCTTCCTGGTCCCCTGCACCCGATTTTCCACAGATTGTCTTTTTCCAATTTTGCAAAAACTCTACTAGGCGTTTTCCTTGTATTCTGGCTCCCCCCAATTGAGCCGTGCTGGTCTGTAAGTTCTGTGAAATCTCAAAAGAAGAATCAAACCATTGTTACCCTGGTGGAGCTTTTGTTACACAAATTTCATTAAGAGACTGGGACTGTCACAGGTTTTTCAAAGAGTCCAACTAAATTTTCATTAGCCCGGCTCCACCCAGGCCTCTGTGACCCCCATCCTCCGGCCGCCTCTCTGTCTAGACCTGTCCCCCCCACCCCCATGGAGGAGGCAGGGACTTGAGAGTGACAGGATGAGATGGGATATTAAAGGCCCGAGTGGGCTTCGGGCATTGTTGGGGCCTGTGGCCGTCTGTCTGACCTGTGGAGGGAGGGAGAGCAGTGCGGTGGCCCGCGCAGGGTTGAAGGACCCCATTGTGCCATAGAGGAGCCATCAGGTCGCCATTCTTGTGCTGAGAAGGATGGAGTGCCTCTTCCGGCAAGGCCTCTGGCTGGGGTGGGAACTGGGCACTGGCCTCCAGGGGCTGAGCTCCATTGTGTGCAAATCCCTGGGCCTCGGTGCCTGGTTCCTGGCCTCTGGGAGGAGGAAGCCAGCAGGTGCGGGTGCCCGTGGTGTGGTGTCTGTAGTGTCAGCCTGGCAGCTTCGCAGCCTGAGCCTGGTGTGGAAAGCAGGTGCAGCAAATCCCCTTTCCTTGTCTTCTGGAGCGGAGCCCCGCACAGCGTTTGGGCTGCTACTCATCCTTCTGTCTCGTGTCCTCCTGCCCACAGGGGGTGAGAACATCAAAAGCATAAACCAGCAGTCAGGAGCACACGTGGAGCTGCAGCGGAACCCCCCTCCCAACACCGACCCCAACCTTCGAATATTCACCATCAGGGGGATTCCTCAGCAGATCGAGGTGGCCAGACATCTCATAGATGAGAAAGTTGGCGTACGTACAAGGCCCTTTCCCCACCGGGCTTACTAGTAGCTGGATTTTCTGGTGGATGTCCAAGGTACCTGTTTTTCCCCAGAACCTTGTACTTCCTGAACCTTTTTCATCCTCGCATCACGTGAGGGCCCCTCCTCTCACTTTGCGGAGGGGGAAGGTCGGGGCCCAGGGCTACCAGGGCCAGGCCCAGGCGATGAAGGAAGCCTCTGGCAGAACTCACCAAGGCCACCAGCTCAGGCCCTAGAGCCGTGTCCCCTGCAGGCTTAGATGAGCAGCGGGGCAGCAACCTCCCCCCAGTACTGCCCCGGACACTGCCGTGGCGCCAGCCCTGCAGGCAGCGCTCATTGACTCTGGCTTTAGTTTCAGGCACCTCAAAGCAGATAAAGAAAGAAAGGGAGTGTTGATGGAGGACAGAGGGCCACTGCTCACCTCAGAGGGGACGTAGAAGGGCAGACAGAGCCGTGGGCAGCCTAATTGACGGAGAGTCAAGCAGGTTGGTCCCTCCCCCAGGGTGACATGCCAGGGCAAATGTGGTGGTGCCAGCAGTGGCTGTGGTGGTGTTGGTCACTCAAGGGGCAGAAGCCATTTCTGGAAATCAAGTCCACTGTGGGGAAGGAAGGCTAGTGTGAGTGCCATAGGATGTCATTCCTTCACTCGGCTCTGTCTCCCCAAAAGCTGTGGTCTGCCTTGGGGGGCCTGGGCAGAGGGCAGAGATGCCCCCAGCAGGAAGTGAGCGTTCCCTCTGCCATGACAGGGTACCAGTCTGGGAGCACCTGGAGCCTTCGGACAGAGCCCCTTCAGCCAGCCCCCTGCCGCACCTCATCAAAAGTGAGTCTCTAACGTCCACCCCGACCGCAAGCTCCCTCCCTGCCTCCCACAGGCCCTCCTTTCCAGCTGCTGGTAGGGCACGTCCTGTGGGCAGGGCTCCTCCCACCTCTTACCAGTGGTCCCTCCGGCCCATCTGTAGCTCACTGACCAGTGCGGGGGTGAGGGCCTCCCAGGGGCAGCATCCCTGAGGAGCACTCACCCTCCTGGGACTGAGGGGAGGTTTTTGCAAAAGTCTTTCTGTTCGCCCTTTAACTTCGTTTTTCACTTCCTCTCAGCACCTTTCCTCCACGGAGCTCAGGGTGCTTCCCAAACATTGCTGCTAAAGTGAACGGAAACCCGCACAGCACCCCTGTGAGGTGGGTGGCCGCTCCTACTCATCCGTGTGGTTCTGTCAGGCCTGGGGTCGTGGTCACCTGGCCACTGCTGGGGGGACCGTTGTGCTTGCCTGGGGTGGAGGGGTGAGTGCCAAAGAGACAGACAGCGGGATTACAGGGGGTGGACCCCGGTGCGGAGGGGGGGTGTGACCTGCACTAGAAAAGGTGACTCTCTTTGTCCTCTGCAGTGGTCCTCCGGCCTTCCTGACCCAGGGCTGGGGCAGCACCTACCAGGCATGGCAGCAGCCCGCACAGCAAGTCCCAAGTAAGTTTCTCCGGAGGAGGTGGGCCTGGGCACCCCCCGCCCCCGTGGAAGGCTCGAGGGGGATGGGCCTGAAATGCTCTCCTTCCAACTCTGCCCACAGGCCCAGGATGCCCCTCCCGGGGATGGCAGGGAGCCTCCTGGGGCCTCAGGAGCTGTCGGCAGAGGAGGCTTCTGTGCCGATGGCACTGGCTCCAGCCGGGCAGGGGCAGAGGGGGCTGGCCCATCTTCTCAGACCTTTCTTTCCCATCCACCCTGTCCTCAGAGCTCTGGGTCAGAAAGCCTGTGGCCACGGGCGTGGTTTGCCGAGCCCCTAGGTTCCTCCTGCCTGAGCTCTGCATTCTCCTAAGCAGCCCCTGCTTGCTGGGTGCCCCTCCCTCTCCCCTCCCTTGGCCGCAAGGTGACCGTCTCCCTCTTTCCAGCGCCGCCTCAGAGGCTCTCTGTCTCCTGGTCTCTGTCTCCTGGGCGTTGGGGAAAGCACACATGAGAGCTCTGCTTGGTGGCATCTGGGAGGAAGCTGATTGTAAGAGAGGAGACCGGCCCCCTCTTGGTTAGGAGTTATTCTTACGTTTTATGGCTGGGGGAGCCCATCTTGCATAGCCTGCAAAACAGAACACAGACCGGACCTTGGGTCTTTCTGACCCTCTCAAGCCGGACTGTCTGGAAGGCAGTCTTCGGTGTATCTGCGCGTGTCCCCCCTGCACACCTGGCTGCAGGACCAGGCATCACAGCTTTGCTCACGGGGACCGAGCCCGGGGCCTGGCGTGCCACCCTCCCCTGGAGCAGAGTGCTGCCTGACAGCGCTGCCCCAGACCCTAGTCATGGTCACAGTTAGATGACACCACGGGGTCTGGAGGCCCGTGCTGTGCAGCCTCGGGCACATTCCCCCTTCTCTGAGCTCCAGTCTCGTGGTCTGAAATGAAGGGTTTGGATTTGATTTCTAAAGTAACGGCAAGCTCTGAAATTGCACGGTGGTATTTTTTCCTCTTCTTCTGCAGTGTTTTCTTATGAAACATATTAAATATATAGAAGGTTTTAAAGAACTTCAACATGAACACCTAACACTACCTAGACCTGTGGTCGGTAAACCGCGGCTCGCAAGCCACATGCGGCTCTTTGGCCCCTTGAGTGTGGCTCTTCCACAAAATACTGACTTCTGCGCATGGGCCACGAAGTTTCAGTCGCACTGTATGTGCGCGCCCGTGCGTGGTATTTTGTGGAAGAGCCACACTCAAGGGGCCAAAGAGCCGCATGTGGCTCGCGAGCCGCGGTTTGCCGACCACTGACCTAGACCCTACCATTCCTGTTGCACTGGACTCACTTCACCCTGGAGCTGGTCTGTTGTGTTTCCTCCTGTTCTGACCATTGGAGGGCAACCCCAAGATGTGAGGTGACCTGCGGTGGCCTCACATTTGTCCCATTGTCCAGGGCAGGACGGGAATATGTCTTTACACTGAAGCCCAAGGGAACATGTCCTTCTGCCCAGGGGACATCAGCCCCGGGGCTGTGGTTCTGCAGAGGCCCGCCTGCTGCTTGCCCGCGCCGGGCAGGCCCGGAGGAGTTGGGAGGAGCATCGGGATGAGGAAGAAGACAGGGCCGATGCCTGGTTTCTTCCTCTGTTAGCAGCCTGCATCTTTTTTCTTTTTTCTTTTTTTAAAATTTATTTTTATTGATGTCAGAGAGGAAG
This sequence comes from Myotis lucifugus, assembly GCF_000147115.1. NCBI lineage: Eukaryota > Metazoa > Chordata > Mammalia > Chiroptera > Vespertilionidae > Myotis > Myotis lucifugus. The sequence goes on along the minus strand of NW_005871761.1, from coordinate 169,587 downwards.
GGAGAGAGGGAGAGAGATAGAAACATCAATGATGAGAGTCATTGACCGGCTGCCTCCTGCACACACCCCCACTGGGGATTGAGCCCAGAGCCTGGGCATGTGCCCTGACAGGGAATTGAACCGTGACCTCCTGTTCACAGGTTGACGCTCAACCACTGAGTCACGCCGGCCGGGCACCAGCCTGTATCTTGTGTTGAGTTTTGCTTTACTCGGAGGGTTTAGGAATTGAGAATTGGTTTTGGTCAGTGAAATCTGTTGGAAAGAAAAACCCTGCTTGCCCACATTCCTCACGCCCAGCCTTCCCCCACCCAGGTCCTACTCCTAGTGTCCTGGTCTGAGTTTCTTCCTGCCCTGGTGGGAGAGGAGGGTGAGGGGGCTTCTCCCCTCTCTTACCCTCCCCCCTCTTTTCTGTCCCCCGCCCACACCCAGGCCCCAGGCCCCTTTGTCTTCAGTGAGTTCACCAGCAGGAGGGATGCTGTGAGGTGGCTGCTGGCAGGCCCTCTGTGCTGCTGCAGACTCTTCTCCCTGCAGACAGTGAGAGGCCTTAGGTAGACACACAGCCAGCCTGGCCTCCGCACAAAGATCCCGATTAACTGAGCCACCGGGCCAGGGCTTGCTGAGTTCATTTGATGCTCTTTATGCACCTGGGCAGGCAGAGTCTACTCTACCCCTAGCCCGTCTTTACTGCCCCTGCTGCATAGAGAAGGCACCGGCTTGTGTACGGAGGAGGAGGGCGGGAGCGAGCCCACACATCCTCTCTCCTGCTCCTGCCCCGAAGGCAAAAGGCTGGCCTGTGTCGGATGCATGTTGTGGCCACAGCCCCTTGCTTTGTGGACCTTGAGCTCAGTGTCCGGACAGTTTCCCGAGTGTTTGCTCTACGGCTCTGCTTGTGCAGAGGCGCAGCCGGCAGTCTTGGAGCAGAAGGCTCAGCTCAGGCGGAGAGTGTGCTCGGCGCCATTTGGACTCTGTGTCCCACTTGAAGCCCCTCCAGGAAGCAGCTTAGACGACAGTCATTCTGGCCCTCGGGCTCGGCTCACCCACAGCACCCGTCTGAAGGGGGTGGAGTGTTCCCGGTGGTCACCCTGGAGGGGCATCAGTCTGCCCACGCCCAGCCTCACGGGGATCTTAGTTGCACACACACGTGGGGCCTGAGCACAGGCCCTCTTGGGTGTTGACATATCTCCTCCACAGCCATCTGCTGCCACCTTCTTCCCAGGCCACAGGGCCTGGAGCGGCTGTAGAGCGGTGTGTGGCCAGGGGCGAGCGAGCCAGCGCAGAGCAGGGCCTGGAGTCGCCAGGCTGGGGGCCTGACTGCTTTTGTGTTCTTCGCACAGGCCAGCAGAGCCAGCCGCAGAGCAGCCAGCCCGACTACAGCAAGGCCTGGGAAGACTATTACAAAAAACAGAGTGAGTGCAATGGCCGTCCTAACAACCAGGTCCCCAGCCAGAGCCCCCGCCTGCAGCCTTCACTGCGCATGGTTCCTGGCCCCACCTGGCCCTGCGTCTCAGGGAGGAGACGTGGTGTAGCCATTTGCTTTCCCCTTCGCCCCCACTTTCCTCCCCCTTCTGAGCCCCAAAGGGCGTGGCACCTCCACTGGGGGACCCGGGACCACTGTCCTGGTCCCTTTTAGAGCTGTGTGGCCAGGACGCAGACCAGCCATCTCTCGTTCCCTGGCTGTCTTGCCGTCACCTGGCTCTTTCTGGCTCTGTCAGGGCAGGTGAAGAGGAGAGCATGGTGGGACTCGGGGAAGGGAGCCTACAGTTGGAGTGGGTGGTGAGATGTTTGATTTTCTTAAGACACTAAACCAGTCTTTTTAAAAAGAGGAGGGGAAAAACTAACAACAGCAACCAAAAACCCCCGCGAATAATTTCAAACGAGTCCTCAGTCCTCCGTGGGTCTCCCACAGCTGCCGAGCAGGTGGCCGGGCGCTGGGGGAGGGCTGTGTCGTGTGGCTGCATCTGAAGGGTGTTACTGGCTGCTTGGAAGAGCTCAGGTCAAAGGCCATCAAAGAAACAGTCACCTGGTGTTGGAGTCATCACTGGGCCAGGGAGGCCATCATCACCTGAGGTCCAGGCGCCCGTCTCCCCCACACCTCCCAAATCCAGGCTCCCAGACACAGGGGCACCTCCCAAATCCAGGCTCCCAGACACAGGGGCCGGGATACCCTGGGCAGTTGCACACACACACTCAAGCCAGGCACCCCTCCTTCCTCTCCCTTTCCCTGGGTGCCTACGAGTCAGGTGACCTACGCAGAGAATGTGATTCTGAAGAGACAGCGGAGAAAGTCTCGCAGGGATGGAGCAGGAGCGGCAGTGAAATGCTAACCGTGTTTTTTGCAGCCAGCACTCAGGCCCCGCCTCACCGACATCAGTGGGCACCAGTTGCGGATGCCCAGGTCTTCAGGAAGCGTCTCCAAGCGTCCTTCACGTCCCCTAGCACGTCCCCGCCTGATGAGCTGTTTCCCTCTGTCCCTCAGGTCATGCTGCCAGCGCCGCTCCTCAGGCCAGCTCCCCGCCGGACTACACCATGGCCTGGGCAGAGTATTACAGACAACAGGTTGCTTTCTACGGCCAGACGTTAGGGCAAGCTCAGGCCCACAGCCAGGTGTGTAGCCAGCGCCAGCACTGCTGGGACCTCCCAGACCAGCCCTCCCTCCAGCCCTTTCTCCCAGGCGTCTGTGCCTGCTCCTGGGGCAAAAACACCGGCTCCGGGCGGGGAGGGAGGGGGCGTGGGGGCAGCACAGGCCCAGTGCTGCTCAGAGCCCAGCGGCCCGCCCAGCCCCTTCTTGCCCCAGAGAGAGTAAGTGTGGGCCAAGTGGGAGAGGAATGGGTTGGGCAGTCCCTCCAAGACAGTACCTGATCCTCCCTCAGATCCAGGCCCCAGACCACAGCGCTGAGTGGCCTCAGTTTCCCCAACTGTGAATGAGAGCACCAGGCTCGAATGATTCTGGGCAAGCTTGGCACTGCGAGTAGGGCCTGGAGCTCACGCCCACTGCTGTTCTTGGGGGTGCTGGGGCCAGGCTGTTGCCCTTGCCTCCGTCAGCAGTGAGGGGGCGGGGGCAGGGCCAGTCCACACCCTCAGAAGGCTGGGCAGGGCAGAGTGCCAGCTCTTCGTCCTGCACAAAAACCTGGAGGGCTCTGTCCAGTCAGAGGCCAAAAACGGATTTCTTACTAACGGAGGGAAGAGGGCCAAGAGCTCCCTCCCGCAGGGCGTGTTTCAGGTGGCCTGATGCCGCTCGGATCCCCATGGACGGCATGGCAGTTACCAGAAGCCCGGGCCTAACGTTGACTGGCCATCTCACTACCAAATTGGCCCTTTTGTGCCTGGCACAGTGGGAACAGGTGTCCAGGCTGGTGGGTGACCAAGAAGTATCGCGAGCTCACTCCGCTCTCCCCTTCCCAGTGTCCCCCACAGAAAGATGCCCGGGACCTCCTTCAAGGGAGGTTCTGTCTGGGCCAGAGACCCTGGCGGGGAGGCGGGGAGGTGCTGAGACACTGGCTGCTTCCTGTGTGTCAGCGGCTGCGATGGAGCCGAGGAGAGAGAGTGACCTGCCACCTCCCACCAGCAAGCCCTTGAGCGCTGGCCACAGGCTGACTTCTCTCCCTTCCTTCCACAGGAGCAGTAGGACAGCGACCTGTGACCCCCTCCCCGAAATCATTGTGAGCGAAAGCCTATTTGTAACAGAGGTTTTTAGATTTTCAAACCTTTTGATGAAGAACCTTTGTTCTGTGAAACACTATATTTAGATTAACAGAATTTTTCTAAAAATCGGGAAATTAGTTACTAAAGGTTGTTGATTATTCTTGTTTAGTTACTTTTATTTCAAATGTGGAAGCTCTGGGATTTTTTTTGGAGCAATATCTGCAAATCCAGGCACCAGAATGTGCCTCATAGCAGTGACATTTCAACTGGTGTGTTCTTGTTCGTTTTGTTTTGTATTGTTTTGTTTCTGTGTCTTTTTATTTACAGTTGTTTCTGTTGCAACAAAGTGGCTTGGAAGTCTTAGGAGATGTGTAACAAATTATTTTTAAAAAATTTTAAACAGTATTTAAATGTGTAAATTCATTAAATGTTTTACTTCTAATTTCTTGTATCTTGGCTGTCTGGTTTTGCATTTTTTTAAAAACTGAACTATTCTGTATTGTAATTATGTGAATTCTGAATTGAGACAGAGAATTGTACTGCTGTCCAAAGGGATCGGGAAGGGCATTTGTAGGGTTTGTATAATTTCTAGAGTTCTAAAGGGTAATATAAAAATGTTTTCATGTGTCTAGCATACGTTTTTTTTCATGTCTCATTACCAGTTGCAATTGTGTATCTAAGACCTCCAAGCTTGTTTTAAAAACAAAACGAAAAACCTTTCTCTATTCTCTCAGAAATATAAATGCTATTATTTTTAATATTAAGAGGAAGTTGATATAACTTTTAACAAACACTGTGGAACATTAAACCGCATAAAAATGTAGTAACTATTTTTTAATTCCGAGGCATTTTTTGCTTTTTTCTTTTAAATATTTTTTAATATTTGTCAAATTAACTAGATGAATAAATAAATCTAGTATTAACCACAATATGAATTAAATGATTTTGATTTAATAAAAGGGATATTATGATTTCCAGTGTTTACTGTAGTGTGTCTTGTACAGATAACATGTATTTTTAAAGGAAAGAAAAACGGAATTAAAGCTATTTTTTCTTGCATTTTTAATTGACCTGGGGGACATTCCGTTTGAAATGTACTGAAGTTAACCTTTCGGTTTTTTCTCCTTACTTTCTTTATAATGCTTGAAATGTCTAACTATTAAAAATAAATATTTGGAGAATGTTATGCATGTTTTTAAAAAGAAAAGTGTTCTTTTTATTTGACTGACAATACATTTTACACTCTATGTAATAAAATTTCCACAAGACATCTTGTGGGTGAAATATTTTGAGTCTGTTTGCCTTCCATTCGCTTGTCCCACCCTCCGCCCTCCGCCCGCTGAAATCAAAGCAAGAGTTCATAGCCGATCCCCTTGCTCTACGTCAGCCCCACTTGGTGCACAACCTAGATTCCCAGCTACTTCCTTCGTTAAGCTCCTTCTAATGATTTTGTAGAATTTGACAGTTTGCCTTGAGAGCGTGGGTCACCGTCAGCCCCTCCCTCTTTCTTACCTGTCACATCAGAGCATCTCTTGCCGTGGGTGCAACACAGAAATCAATCGCGGCTCCTCCCAGAGGCGCTGTCATTGGGCGGCAGCTGGAAGATTCATTTAAGGGAGTCTCGGGGAAAGAGGCGTGGTCAGCTCTGCGCTGGGTAAGCACACTTTCCAGTAACTGAGTCAGCACCTCGCCCTTCACCCCTCAGTACCACACCCCTCACCCCTCAGCACGCTCCCCCAGCACCCCTCAGCGTGCTCTCCCAGCACCCCTCAGCGTGCTCCCCCAGCACCCCTCAGCGTGCTCCCCCAGCACCCCTCAGCATGCTCTCCCAGCACCCCTCGGTACTGCACACCTCACCCCTCAGCGTGCTCCCCCAGCACCCCTCAGCATGCTCTCCCAGCACCCCTCGGTACTGCACACCTCACCCCCTCAGCGTGCTCCCCCAGCACCCTGAGAAACGGGCTGCTCGCTTGGGCAGCTCATGCACTAAAACTGGAACGAGAAATACGGAGATTAGCATGGCCCCTGCGCAAGGGTGTCGGGCGGACGTATGAAGTGAAGTGTTTCCTATTTAAAAAGTAAATAAATTAGGCCCTGACCAGTTTGGCTCAGTGGATAGAGCATCGGCCTACGGACTGAAGGGTCCCGGGTTTGATTCCGGTCAAGGGCATGTACCTTGGTTGCGGGCACATCCCCAGTAGGGGGTGTGCAGGAGGCAGCTCATCGATGTTTCTCTCTCATCGATGTTTCAAACTCTCTATCCCTCTCCCTCCCTCTCTGTAAAAAATCAATAAAATATATTCTTTTTAAAAAATAAAATAAAAAGTAAATAAATTAGGACCAAACTGGTCTTGGCCTGGTGGGTTGGCTGCTGCCTTCCACGGTGGCCAGGTACCTGCTTTGGCTGCAGCTGCCTGTGACCCGCTCGGCCTCTGGCTGTGTCCTGGGTGGCATTTGTTCTCAGCCCCGGCCTGCTGCGGGCCACGGTGCTGGGAGAGCTGGGAAGGTGCTCATTCTGTTTTTTCAATAAGGAAACAAAGAGGGGGTGTCCTTACCCACGGTTTAAATTCTGGAGGGGCCTGCGGTTTCAGGACACATTGTGACAATGTGGGCCCTGGACTAGGATATTGAGGAATAAAGATCGGCCTTCAGCTCTTGTTTCCCTCCTTCCTTCCCTGTTGATGGAAGCAACTGGCTTTGGACCCAGCTCCCTGCTTTAATATTTGAACACGCCTGCCTCTGCCGCTGGCCGCATGCGTGCGTCATCCCTTCATTTAGATGCGCTCGTGTGGGTCCTCCTTATGGCTCATACTCGTGTGTGTGTTTCCAATTCTGGTTCTTTCTCTTTTCTCGACCCCAAGCTCTAAGAGGAGGGGGAAAGCATCTGTGGCTCCTTTAGGCCCAAAAGGGGTGTGGAGAGCAGCCCATCTGCAGCCATTCTGAGGCCTGTGAGAGCCGGAAAACAAAAAGGAGATAGGGCGTCTTTAACTACACCTCTAGAGAATCGAGTTTGACGTTGAGAAATTGAATAGTAAAAGCCACTTGAGAAGAAGGAGGGGGTTGAGCCAGAGGAGGGCATAAACGCTGATGATGGGGGTGGGAATTAGGGAGAGGGCATTACAGAGAAGACTTCCTTCTAATTCATCTTCCAAGCTCTGTGCCAAAACAGCATTTGGCATGGTTCTCAGGGAGCGATTGTGTGATAATGAACCCTAAGGTGTCCCTTAATTGAAGACTGAGCATTGCGGTTTGTGCCAAGAGTCATAAATGGTGCAGGCTTGCGGGAGGATGCATTTTCTTAAATGTATCGGTAAGTACAGATTAGCGCTTGTCCCTAGTGAAATGCCCATACTATAAATTATGGAGATCTCTCTCTCTCTCTCTCTCTGATGCAACCTTTTATTGAGGGGGGAGGCGGGGTGTAATACAGCAGGAGGCAGGGGGGGAAAGTTTGCAAGCGTATGAAATTTGGCCTCTCATTAACATGGCGCCCACGGAAGATGGTTTTCATCAGCAGTCTGGTGTCCTGGAAGGCTAAAGTGCTTGAAATGTACCAAGTTCAGCGATTGTGTTCCATTAGGAAAGCTGCATGGTCATCACGGAAAGGACAGTCTGTGTGTTTGGGAGGCAGGGGGCGGGGCAGGTGCCCAGTCTGTCTTCCGAGTTCTTGCCCCACCTCCCAGGCTCCACCGCACATGCACACTCGGTCGCTGCCAGCTGCCCAAGTTCACTAGTCCAGGGCCCAGCTGTGCTGTTTCAAACCCACTTCAGAGTTTGGGCCAAGGGCAGGGAGTTTTCTAGCCAATGTGCCTCCATCAGTAGCCCTGGCCTATCACGAGACAGGAGGCACTTGTCCCTCTCAAACGGTGACCATCCGTGATGTCCTACAGCCCCATGGTAGGGCTGGCTGGGGCACAGATGGCACATTGCAGGGCCCGGTCCAAGAGGGCATGGGGACACCATGGACTCCACTTCCAGCTGGCTCCAGCGTGCAGCTTCCTGAGCCCCACTCCTGGCCCACGAGGGCCCAGCTGGGGTTTTGTAAGAGGGGCTAATGCAAATGGTCCTGATAGACTCTTAGAGATTAATGGCCAGAAAGTGACACTCAATTCCGCAGAGAGTGCTGGCCCCGGGTCTGCGTCTCGTGTGGGGTGGAAAGGGAAGTGAAAAGGAACCACTGAAACAATGGGAATCCTTGCGGGCCTTTGTGAGGAAGCATCTACCAGGGGAGTTCTGGCCCTTTCCAGGCATCTCCTTTGATGGGGGGTGGCGGGGGGGCTCTCCACACCTTGGGAGGCAGACGGGACTATTCACCTCCTCTTACAAATGAGGGTTCAGAGTTAGAAGCTAAGTGGGTGGGGGCCAGTTTTGTGCCAAGTTCTGTGCTGCACTTTGGGGCTTCCATCGAGAGCAGAAGGAGGTTGACAGGAAGTGAAGTAGTTGACAGGACGGAGAAACGGCTCTAAAAAGTCAATGCTGCGTGCTCTTGACTTAGACCAGCAGTTCTCAACCTGTGGGTCGCGACCCCTTTGGCGGTCGAACGACCCTTTCACAGGGGTCGCCTAAGACCATCCTGCATATCAGATATTTACATGACGATTCATAACAGTAACAACATTACAGCTATGAAGTAGCAACGAAAATAATTCTATGGTTGGGTCACAACATGAGGAACTGTATTTAAAGGGCCAGAAGGTTGAGAACCACTGACTTAGACTAGCGTGAGGAGGGCTGCCAACTTGGAACTTCAGTTCAACTCTCTTACGTTCCTCCAGTTTTTCTTTTTCTTTTTTCCCCTCCAGCTTTTAAATATAAATCTTGAGTTATGCCAACACCTAAGGTCAAGCCCACTTCAGTACACTTAGTAATGCACACATATTTCTGAGTGCCCGCTGCTTAAATACGCCTATCACACACTACAACGGCTGAAGCATCAGCTTACACATTTCAAATGAGTAAGCAAACAATGGAAATGTGAACAATGTGGCGAAGGGTCCTCAATGGTAACAAACAGCGAGTAACCACGGTAAACAGTATCTCATAAACCATCTGGTGAGATGGGGCATCAAGAAAATATCACCCCAGGTCTCGGTTTAATGGACGGGGCACTTCTATCAAACCTGTCTTCTTAAAGGGCCTGCACACAACACATCTCTTGCAGGCTCCCCAATGCCTGGCGAATCACTTTAAGTTTTTTCTTTGCTAAGACCCATTTTCTTCCGACTGGGGAACCATTAGCAGCGAAGGCAGTGACTAACCTTAACAAAGCTTTCGACTCCCTTCGCTTCCACCACGTGGCTCCCAGGACCGGAAATCCGGCTGCCCCGAGTCACGTGATGAGATATTGGCTCTGGTGGCAGCTGCGAGCCTGGGAGGGTGTGCTGGGGCAGCACCGCTTCTCTGGGCGGAGTTTTCCTCCTGGGAGAGGGGCCCACAGGCTGTGAGGGCAGGTGGAGGAGATGGAGGGGCTGTGAGGGCAGGGGGAGGAGATGGAGGGGCTGTGAGGGCAGGGGGGAGGAGATGGAGGGGCTGTGAGGGCAGGGGGAGGAGATGGAGGGGCTGTGAGGGCAGGAGGGAGGAGATGGAGGGGCTGTGAGGGCAGGGCGAGGAGGTGGAGGGGCTGGGAGGGCAGGGGGAGGAGATGGAGGGGCTGTGAGGGCAGGGGGAGGAGATGGAGGGGCTGTGAGGGCAGGGGGAGGAGATGGAGGCCTCCTGGAGGGCAGATGGGCTGCAAGCGGAATGAGAGAGGTTGTCTCCTGCAGGTGAAGACTTCACGGGGCCTCCGCCAGGCATTACCTCCCGCACATGCAAATCCGCCTACACCCCGAAACCAATACTCCCCGCACCTTTGCGGACATTCAAAGCACATTTGAGTTGCCTGATGCGCGAGTTCCTCCGGAGGCGAGCGAGACAACCCTCCCTGCCTTCTGGTTTCCGCGCTCACGCTGTACGCAGGTGACCTCGTCGTCCAGAGCCTCGCTTTCGCTTTCGGCGTTTTTACACTTTCTGTTGCTGACTTCGCTGTTGAAAATGGCCCCAGCACAGCGCTGTCGCTGTCCCTAAGCGCAAGAAGGCTGTGACCGGCCTGAGGGGGAGATGCACGTGTTAGCTAAGCTCTGTTCTGCCAGCATTCGTCAGCCCTTGCCGTGAATTCAGTGTCAATGAATGGACAACACGCATGCAACAGGGTGTCTGTAAGTACAAGCGCAGTAAGCAATGTCATTCCTCTGTACCGATTGGTTGATGAAAATGTTGCGCCCACAGCTGGAAGGAGCTCACCCTGTGTTTCCCGCCGAGCGATGATGGTCCAGTATTTGCTGATTCAGGTTCACAGGGACTTGGTGGAACACAGCTACCACCGACAGCACGAGCCGACCATGTTTTGCTTTCCTCTGGGGGCCCACGACTCTTGAGACCATTTTAGCTTTGAAGAGGTTCTTGCCAGCGTCATGCCAGGACTCTGTAGCCAGGGCCCAGGCCTCAGTCTGCCCACTTTTCCTGTGCAAGGGACACCTAGCTTGGTTATGGAGGGACCCAGCAGGGCCAGCCCACCTGGGCAGCAGAGTGGGAGGAACAAACGTTCAGACACGCAGGCTTGGGTTTGAGTCCTGTCTTCACCCCTCAACAGCTATGTGACCTGAGGCAAGTTACTGACTCTCTGGGCCTCCATTTGCTTATCTGCAGGATGGGCATAATAACTACCTCCCTGATCAGAGGTCTGAGGTAGGATTCAGTGACCTGCCTATAGCGTACTTGATGCCTGGCTCATCGTGAGCACTTAGAAAATGGCAGCTGATGGTGATTATTGAGTTCAGGGCTTCTGGCTGCTTTGGGGGGCTTGTCCTGCTCCACCGTGAGCACAAGGACAGACTGCGTGATCTGCAAAAAAATGTCGGCCTCACCACTGACCCTCTCGCTTCTCCTGGGCTCTTCTGGTCCCCCCAGGACACACTGGCCCCAGGTCCAGCTCGTTTGTCCCCTGAGGTCAAGGCAGCGAGGCCATTAGTAAAGAGCAGGTGAGGCAGCTATGAGAGAAGCCAATATGCACACAGATGTGTGGGGAATGACTTGGCCAGCCATGGGGTGGGGGAAGGCTGCTCAGTTCTAGCCACATGATAACATTGAAGGAAATCCTATTTCCAGCACATTGCAAAGGAGTCTGTGATCCTGTGGGTCTCTCCTTACATCAGATTCTCTCTCTCCGCTTCCCTTCCCTGAGTCGGGTCCCCGCCATCACTCACTGCAGCCACTCTGCCAGTTACACTCAGCCCAGAGATCCACAGGCCTTCCATTCGCAGGGTACTCTCAGCTGCAGCTCTGTGTTTAAGAAAAGGGTGACGACAAAGATTGGGTGGTGACGGGACTGGGATAATGCTTTTGTTCTTCAGATTGATGTCATCCCCTAGGTCAGTGGTTCTCAACCTTCTGGCCCTTTAAATACAGTTCCTCATGTTGTGACCCAACCATAAAATTAGTTTCCTTGCTACTTCATAACTAATGTTGCTACTGTTATGAATCGTCATGTAAATATCTGATATGCAGGATGTATTTTCATTGTTACAAATTGAACATAATTAAAGCATAGTGATTAATCACAAAAACAATATGTAATTATATATGTGTTTTCCGATGGTCTTAGGCGACCCCTGTGAAAGGGTTGTTCGACCCCCAAAGGGGTCGCGACCCACAGGTTGAGAACCGCTGCCCTAGGTCATCTGGGGGCACATGTGGGAAGGTTCTTCCCCAACCCTGCCTTCCCTTGAGTCAAGGGGAGAGAACAGTCACCTGGGGGTCCAGAGGCCTGGCTTTGTTCCCTATTCGGACGGCTAACCTCTGTGACTTGAACGGGTCCCATCTCTTCCTGTCAGTTCCCCTCCTTGAGAACTGGCCACAGCAGTGGTTTCCAAATTGTGTTAGGCTGGGGTCTAGCGTTCCACAGCTGTTTGACTCAAATGCCAATAAAAAACAGTAAATGTTTTTAAAACCTTTAAATTTTTTTAAAAAAAATACTGTGCACTCAAGGTTTCTATATGCTCCCTTTAAAAAAAATTTTTTTTATTGATTTCAAAGAGGAAGGGAGAGGGAGAAATAGAAACATCAATGATGACAATCATTGATAGGCTGTCTCCTGCACACCCACCCCTGGGGATTGAGCCCACAACCTGGGCATGTGCCCTGACCAGGAATCGAACTGTGACCTCCCAAGTTCATAGGTCAACACTCAACCACTGAGCCACACTGGTGGGGCTATATGCAACTTTCCATTTTTTCAATCTGCTTGTCTATCTTTACAACACTACCTTCATTACGGTACCTTTATAGTAAGTCTTCCAGCTCTGTTGTTCTTCAAGATTACCTCTTCTCAGCCCTTTGCATTTCCATATAAATTTTAGAATCTGTTTATCAGTTTCCTACTCCTCACAGAAATTTTTTCAATCTGGGATTTTATAAGGATTACATGGAATCTATTGGTCAATTTGGTAAGAATTGACAACCCAACACGAGTCTTCTAATCCATGAACATGGTATATCCCTTCTTTTGTTTAGTTCTTTGATTTCTTTCTATAATTTTAGTAATTTTCAGTATAGAGGTTGCACAGCTTTCTTTCCATTTGTTCTTGGGTTTTTGATATTATTGAAAATGCTATATTTAAAATTTTATTTTTTATTTTTTTGTTACTGGTTGTAGAAATACAATTTATTTTTATATAGTGACCTGATTCTAATGGCCTTACTTAAATTCCTTTTTAGTTGTAATAGCTTATAGATTCATATGGATTTCCAATACTAAGAATCATATCATTTATGAATAATGATGATATCATTTTCCCTTCCTAATCCTTACGCCATCTGTTTCTGTTTATTGCACTGACCTAGACTACCAGTACACTGTTGACTGAGAGTAGTGAGAGTGGGCATCCTGGCCTTATCAGAGGGAACACTTTCAATAATTCACCATTAATTATGTTTGTTCTACATTTGTTGTACATACCTAGGGTCAGATGAGGGAGTTCCCTTCTGCTTCTAGTTTGCCACAGTTTTATCATAAATGGGTGTTGCAGTTGTCGAGTGCTTTTTCTGCATCTACAGAGATCATCACACGATGTAGCTCCTTTTTTATTTTAATAATAGAGGTTACATTTTGGTTTCCCAAATGTTAAATCAGCCTGGCATTCCTAGAATAAACCTCATTTGGTCGTAAAGTATTACCTGTCCTTTTCATATATCATTGGATTAGTTTACTAATATTTTTATTTAGAATTTTTGCATGTATATTCATGAGAGCCGTTGGTCTGTAATCTGTACCGAACTCTAACCCATTGAAGACCTGCAACATGTCAGCTTGTGTCTCTAGCTTCACTCATTTCTGTGCATGTATGTTGTCACCGTTCACATTCCCGATGAGGGATGTTCTAACTCTGCACTGGTATTTGAATTCAGGCCTGCATGCAGGCATCTGCTCCAGCCAGATCGCACCCAGAAGTTCATTACTCTGTCCATTACTGCATTCCGTGCTTCGTTAGATGCCGTTGTGCAGTTAAACCCACAACTCGTGTTGCTGGAGCACCGGCCATAGTCAAGGCACTGTGCTCAGGGCTGGGGGATGGGGCACAGCCACTTCTCCAGGAGGGGAGCTTGCCTTCCAGAACAGGGGCTTGCTCAGGGAGGGGGTGGTTACGTAACAATTCAACTTTGTAGTGATTCTCTCTGAGTCTTTGGAATTATTTTTTACTTTCAAGTGTTAACCAGGTAAGCAGTTCAAATACTGTGGTCATTTACAACTGCTGCTTTGTCTGAACTGGGATCGTACGCATACTGTGCAGCTGATTTAGGAATAACCTGGCTGCTGAGGCTCATGGGAAACTGTCATTGCCAAACCCCTCGTTTTGAATCTGTCATCAGCCTCACTGCTGCTATTGATTGGCTGACTCTCTAGCAAGTAGACCCTGTCGACACGAACTTTTAAATCCGTTGCGATTTAAATGCTCTCCTCCCAGGAGCATTCCTGTGCTCCCCCATCTCCCCACTTCCTCTCTTCTTACCTCCCCTCCTCCTCTTCCCCCAACGCCCCCCCCAAAAAAAAGATGAAAATGAAGGGTAAATGCCACCTGTATCTGTTTCCTTTTATTTTCTGCAGTTTGAATATGTTATGCCTGGATGTGGTACTTTTTGTGTGTTTTTTATCTTTTCCTGGGATTTTAACATTTATTATTCTTTTTTAAAAAAATACATTTTTATTGATTTCAGAGAGGATGGGAGAGAGAGATAGAAACATCAATGATGAGAGAGAAGCATTGATCGGCTGCCTCCTGCACGTCCCCCAACAGGGGATCGAGCCCGCAACCCGGGCATGTGCCCTGACTGGGAATTGAACCATGACCTCCTGGTTCATAGGTCGCACTCAACCACTGAGCCATGTCAGTTGGGCAAAATGTATTATTCCTTATCCTGCTTGGTGTTCTCTGAGATTCCTGGATGTGTAGTTTGCTGCCTGTCGTTATTACGTTTTTTTAAAATATTTTTATTGATTTCAGAGAGGAAGGAAGAGAGATAGAAACATCAATGATGAGAGAGAATCATTGATTGGCCTTCTCCTGCACTCCCCCCACCGGGGCCCGCAACCCAGGCATGTGCCCTTGACCGGAATCGAACCTGGGACCCTTCAGTCCGCAGGCCGACGCTCTATCCACTGAGCCAAACTGGCCAGGGCTCATTACTTTTTGAAAGTTCTTGGCCATTAGTACTTCAAATATTTCTCCTGCTCTGTCTCGTTTTCCTCTCCTTCTGGTAATCCAGTCCCATGTGTGTCACACCTGGACACTGTCCACAGTTACGGGCTACCCTCTTGTTTCTTTCAGTCTCTTCTCTTCGCACTTCAGTTTGGGACATTTCCACTGACATATCCTCGGGCTCACTGGTTCTTCTCTCAGCTGTGTCCGGTCTATTGATCAGCCCGTCAAAGGCACTTTTCAGTTCTGTTACAGTGTTTTTTGTTTCTAGCGTTTCCCTGCATTTTTTCTTCGAGTTTCCATCTCTCCGCTTACATTACCCATCTGTTCTTGCATGTTGCCTGCTTTTTCAATTAGAGCCCTTAACATATTAATCATAGTTACTTTAAATTCCCTGTCTGATAATTCCAGCACTGACGTCACATCTGAGTCTAGTTCTGATTACTGCTTTGTCTCTTTAGAGGTTTTTTGTTTGTTTGTGGGTTTTGTTTTTTGTTTTTTTGTTTTTTTACCTCTTAGCATTCCTTGCCATTTTAGTTGAAATGGGAACGTGCTGCATCAGGATCTGCGGTAAATAGGCATTTAGTGTGATGATGTATGTTAATCTGCCCAGCAATTAGGCTGTGTGTGAAGTTTGCTACAAGTGCCAGAGACTTCAAATTCTCTTTTGGTTTCCCCTCTTGACTTTGGGCTTCGCTGAGCACTCCTCAGACCGAGTCTGAGTCCTGCAGCTCTTTCAGCTCTGGCCCATGTTAGCCCGCTGGCCCTGCTGCTGAGGTGGCGAGGTGGGGTGGATGGACAGCACAGTGGGCCGGTGGCTCTTTGCACCCACACACAAGAGCTGTGGGGAACCAGAGGACCTCCCGACCAGCTGCAGAGCAAGGATGTGAGGCTTTTCTCCTTGAAATTCCACAGAGAAGAAGCCTGTGACTCTGGCTCACACCTTCGGTGTGGCCTGGGTACGGTGGCCATGCCGGCTTGCTCGGGGAACAGCAGCGTCCCAAAGACAGAGACCTGATGGCTCCTCCTTGGCGTCTCCTCGGTGCTCAGACAAGGCTGGCTCGCTGCAAGCTCTCGGCAGCTGCCGCCTGAACTAATTCACCTTGAACCCCTGTTCCCAGGGACCAGAAGCTGCCAGGGCTGGGCTGAGGTTTCAGGGCACGACTTGCCTTTGCTCCGTGCCCCCACGCTCCAGGTCCAGTCTGGCACATTGTGGGTTTGCAATCAATATTTGCATAATTAAAATAGATGCACGATGATCCGAGAGTCTGGAGTGTCCAGAAGGCTCCAGAATAAATGCAACTTGTGACTTATTGGACATTTGGAGCAGCAAATGTCCCCTTTATTCTATTCTAACTGCAGCTCATGTAAGTGGTCTCCCAGTGAGTCTGTCTTCCCTGATTGCCCAAATTCTGCCTCTGCACAGAGGAGGGGAGGGGTAGGCACGGGTATAGGTGGGAGGGGTAAACGAGTCTAAAATTAAGTCTTTATTCAGCCCAGTTTAACACATTGCCTGACACCTGTTCAGAATTGGGCTTGCACAGGGCACATGGATATGAAGTACAGTGTCCGAGGGTCTCCTCTCTGGCTGTAGAGAGCCAAGGAAGGGAGAGAGGGGAAGGGCACTGGCTTAGAGGGCTTTCCTTACTCTCCCTGGCCTCAGTTTCCTTTGCTATAAAATGGGGTGAATGTTGGAACATATCTCGCAGATTTGCTATGAATTGTCAATAGTCACATGTACCTGTGCGTGACCCAGTGCTCAGCGTGGGAGCAAAGAGGGGCTCTCAGAGAGTGGGAGCCATCCCCCCTTTATCCTTGGTGCTGTTGGCGGCTTTGGAACCAGGACTGCAGTGATGATGCAGGTGCTATCAGAGAGGCATGTTGCAGTGTGGACGGCATACAGGCTGGAGGCAGGGCGGCCCAGGGAGTCTGAGGCCCTGGCTGGGACAAGTGGGAGGGAAGCAGGGCCTTGAATGGGCCAGCCGCCTGCAGTGGGTCCCTCTGGCTCTGCTTTCAGGTGTGAGAACATGACCCGCTTGCTCATGTGGGAGCATTTGTAACTGGGCCTTAGCATCTCTTCCCACACCTTGACTGGGCCCCAGGGTTTGAAGGTCTTGGCTACCCTGCCCGGTTGATAGGGGCTGGAGGTCCCCAGATGCTCCTTAGCTGGGACACAGAGGCTTCTTTGTGGCACCCAGAGGAGGTAGGCGAGTCCGAGGCCTTGTTGTCCTTCACAGCCTGTTCATGCCATCCTGTCTCTATCCACCCCGTTGTTCACTCACTGGCTGGGCACCCACTGTGTGCAGGCCCCAGAGCTGGCCTTGGAGACAAGGAAGGCCAGGACAAGGTCTCTGCCCTCGAGAAGCTCCCAGTCCAGTCACCAGGCTGCTGAGATGGGCCGGAAGGGACCTCAGAGTCCATGTCTGCACACCTCATGCCTAGTTCCTCCACAGCAAGCGAAAGCTGCCCTCCTACCCCCGGAACAGCCTCTGGGAGTTGGCAGGCGGTGCACGGGGCCTCCTCAGTCACAGGTCCTTTGTCCGCAGCGCCCCAGCCAGGAGGCTGTCCTGGACGGTGGTTACGGCCTTGCCCCGGAGTCAGGTCGCCGGGTTGAGTCTCAGCTCTGCTCATTGCTCACTGTGTGTTACATGGGGATGTCAATGAAGCTTGCCCTTTCTCCTTCCTTCCTCGGCGGTGATGGTAGAGCTGCAGCAGCCATTTTGTGATCATGAGAACAGGGGGCACCTCAGGCCTCTCATCTTTGAACTGCTGAGCCAAGGCCCACAGACACACACCTATCTCTGTAGTCTTTTATGTGAGAAAATAAACGCCTTGCTGTAGCCGGTTTGGCTCAGTGGATAGAGCTTCAGCCTGAGGACTGAAGGGTCCCAGGTTTGATTTTGGTCAAGGGCACATACCTAGGTTGCAGGCTCGATCCCCAGTAGGGGGCATGCAGGATGCAGCCGATCAATGATTCTCTCTCATCACTGATGTTTCTATCTCTCTCTCCCTCTCCCTTCCTCTCTGAAATCAATAAAAATATATTTTAAAAAGAAAATAAACCCCTTGTTACAGCAGCCATTGAGGTCACTTTTCTGTGGCTCAGTTTCCTCTTCTGAGAAATGGGAATAATTATAGCAGCTACCTCCGTGTGTTGGATGAGGATAGATTGAGAAAATCCTTGTCAAGTACTTAAAAGTACTGGTATTTAGTGAGTGCCTAGCAAATGTTGATAATAATAATAGTTATTATTGTTTTTTTTCCTTTCCAACCAGTCTTTGTAAGACATGGACCACACTGTCTTTAGCATACTGGTCAGCTTCCTTAGCATATGGTTTTGCTTTTCAATATCCCTTTGTAAGCAATATTTGGTACCTACCTTCCTTCATACTTTCATATTTCACAAATTTCCAAACATGGTCATGTGTTACTTTTTAAATGTAATGACCTGCTAATATTTTCCAAATTCCAAGTACATGCACTGTCCTATGAGTTTTTCATGCTTTATTGTTTCTTTTCCTTATGACATCCCTCCCAGTGGAGGTTCTATCATTATTCCCATTTTGCAGATAAATAAACTGAGGCTCAGAGAAGGGAAGTGGGTGCCTTGGCTCCCAGCAGTACCTACTGGAGCCAGGATTGGACTCTTTTTTTTTAAATTATCATTATTATTATTCATTTTATTTTTAAATCCTTACCCGAGAATATTTTTCCATTCATTTTTAGGGAGAGTGGAAGAGAGAGGAAGAGACAGAGAGAAACATCGATGTGAGAGAAACGCATCAATTGGTTGCCGCCTGCATGAGCCCCGACCAGGACCCAGGCCAGGGAGGAACCTGCAACCCAGGTATGTGCCCTTGACTGGAATCGAACCCGGGACCCTTTGGTCTGCAGGCCAACCCTCTATCCACTGAGCAAAACTGGCTAGGGCAGGATCGGACTGCCCTGGGCCCCGGGGCTGTCTCCTGAAGGGATCAGGGGACCTTTACATGTGGGGCCAAGTGCTCTTTGGAGAGGAGGCAGCGATAGGAATGACAGCAACGGGTGTCCCTTCAGAGCGAGTATACTCACCAGGCACATCAGGCTTCATGCGACAGGCAAGGCTATTGTTTCCACTTCACAGGGAAGTTGAAGCCACTCGGACAAGAGCCCTCAGAGAGGCTGCCACCCCCTCTAGCCCCACCAGGACCACGCCTGCACTTCTGGAAGCTGGCCTGAGAGGGCAAGGCCTGGTCTGGTGCCCCCAGGGCCTTGTACAGGGCCTGACACACAGTAGGTGCTCAGTAAGTATTTGTTGAACAGAGGAATAGTCCGAGCCTCCAGGACTCACTGAGAAGCGGTGATGGTGTGGATGGAGCAGGGGGTGAGTCCAGAACTAGACTGTCACTCCCTGTGCAACCTCCTCGCTGCTCTGGGGACATGGGCAGGTGGACGGATGGGCAGGAACAGGGCTGGCGGCAGGAAGACCCTGCAGTGGAGATGGCGGAGGAGACCAGGTGAGTGTGGGATGGGAAGGGCCTCTGGAGAAGGAAGGGGGCTGAGTGATGGGGCTTTCTTCTGGCTGCTCCCAGACTCACAGGAAGGGCCGAGGCCAGAGGCCCGAAGAAAAGGGGGCAGGGAGGGGCGCCGCCCATCACTCCCCTACCCCCCCAAACTCCTTCTCTCTTCATCCTCCTGCATGCTTTCTCGCCACTCCTTCCCCCCCTCCCCCATCCCAATCTCTGTGCCTGAAGCACCCCAGTCCTCCCTCTCGCTCCCTGCCTCCTGGCCAACTCTCTAACTTCAAAAGTCTCCTCAGGTCTCTAGGAACCCCTCTGTCTCGCATTGCTG
>NW_005871761.1:145327-149960 GCF_000147115.1 Myotis lucifugus | reverse complement strand
TTTTCTGGGGCCTTCGGAGGGGCTTCTTGGGGGGAGGGGGGGGGGGCGCCTTTTTCCCTGTTTCACGGGTTGCCTCGGGGGCTGTTCCCTGTACACGGGTGCCAAGGTCGCGTCCCATTTGAAAAGCGGTTGGTGGGGGGCCCCGACGTTGTGGCGGCCCCGCACCCACCGGCACGGGGGCAGCCCGTCGAGGCTTTGTACGAGCCCTCTGAGGGGCGCCCTGACGCCCCAGGAACCGGCCTGCGGGGACGGGGCCAGGGGAGAGCACACCGGACCCGGGCGGGGAAGAAACCTCTCCGGGCCCAGGGCCGGGGACGGGGACCGGGAGAGACCGAGCCCCGGGCGGCGAGGGAAACGGGACCAGGTATCTGGGGGGAGGGGGAGGAGACAGCCCGCGCGGGGCGGCCGGCGAGGAGGGCTCCGGGGAAGGAGGGTGAGAAGCAGGAACAAGGAGAGACGCCAAAGTGGAGAGCGCGACGGTGCGGCCAGCGCGCCGAGGAGGAAGGAGAGGGGAGACTGGGCCGCCGGCGGGCGAGGAGAGGAGGGGGCGCCCAGGGAGAGGGGAGGACCGGGAAGGGGCTGGGGAGCCCCAAGCAGCCGGACGACGGGACGAAAGGACGGCGCAGGGCCCCACTCCCGCCGCAAGGCTGGGGCGCAGCGGTGGGGACCAGGGTCGGGGGTCGGGGCGCGGTGCATCCACATTCTTCGCCTTTTCCCCCTCGGGCTCATTCCGGCCGATCGATGCCCGCGCGGGAGCCGCCCCCACCGCTAATATCTTTTTAATGAGTTCGCGGGGCTTAGAGCGAGCGCGATCTGCCCTCCAGGGTGGATTTTCCCCGGCAGATGTTTCGGGAGGAGGCGGCGAGCGGGCCGGTGCGGGGGGGACAAATCTCTCCCTCCGAGGGCGAGGGCAGAAGCCTCTTCTAAAGTTCAAAAGAAAGACGGGCTTTCACTCGGCCCCCAAAAATGTGTTTCCCCGCGGACAATGGGCTCCTTTCTGCGCCTCGCAGGGCCGGCGGGGCGGAGGAGCGGGGACCTGTGCGCCTCGGCCGGGCCTGACCGACGCGCACCCCCTCCGCCAGGGTGCCCTCCAGACACCCCACTGCAGCGCGACCCAGACCTGGGCGCACAGGCGGGAACGGAAGTGCCCTGCGGGTCTGGCCGCGGGGCCTGGGAGCCCCTCGCTCCGTGCGCCAGGCCTCTGGGGTTCGGCCCCTCAGCCGAAGGGGCGCGCACCGCTGCCTGGAGGCGGGGGGGCAGGACGGCGCTCGGGCTTAGGCGCGGCCCTGGTTCTCTCCGCGCTCCTCCCTGTCGGGGCAACAGGTAGAAATCAGCCGGCCCCCGTGGCGCGGGACCCCGAGTTCCTCTCCCTGCCCGGGCCGGCACACCGCGCCCGGTGCTGCCCAGCGACCCAGCCCGTGCCCCCTAATCCCTAGGCCCGTCAGCCTGCCTCAGCCTCCCTCCACTCCCGTGGGCTCGGCGAGAAGGGAGAGACCGGCCATGAGGATGACCTCCCGAAGAGCCGCGGCCGATTGATTCGTTCTGCCCGGAGCCCGGGCCGCGTGAATGGGGGCCCGGGCGGCGGCTGCGGGGATAAAGATGTTCTCTCTGCAAGGGGGTGGGGGCGCGGGGCGGGAAGCGGGGCCATTCACTCCTGGCCCGGCCCCTCGGGAAACGGCACCGAAGAAAGGGGGCCGGAGCCTATTCAAGCCCTACGAGCTGCCCACAAAGGACCGATATACTGGGGGCCTCTCTATTAACGCCCATGAATATTAAAGAGATCGCGGAGCAGCGGCCCGCGGGGGCGCGGGGGGCGGGGCGGGCCTGCGAGCTCTGGCCGGCCCGGGCTAGCGGAGGGGGCTTTCGTGCCCGCACACTGGCCTCCGTGGAAAACGGCAGGGTTCGACCGCGGAGAACCCCCTGAAGGTGCAGTGTTCGCCCTCGCAGTCTCAGCCAGGGGAGGTGAAAACGCAAGCTTCTTGGCTCCCCAGTTTCAAGGGGCCCTGAGACTGGGGCGCTTCCTATAGGACTCCCTCCTGGAGCCGACCCAGGTGGGTCTGCGGCCAGACCAGAAGCACAGAATGTGAGCTCCCAGTGGAGACCCGTGGGGCTAGCGGGCGGCGCACGAGCTGGATGGCTATTCTGGGCGCCGCGTCCACCCAACCCCCAACACCGCTCCCTGGATTTGTGGGTCTCCGCAAAAGGAATAGGGCTCCCTGGCGGTCGGAGCCCGCGATCCTTTCACCTTCTGACCCCTAGGTGGGGTTAGGACCCAAATGTTGCCCGCCAGAGGACTTTCCTTAGCGGGGTGTGGTCTGGAATTGGCAAAATCCTCAGGGCTTGCAGGAGTCACCTGACCCAAAGACAGACAAGGCGAAAGAAACCTCCGTTCACAAAGTGCAGCCCAAACAACTGCACGCACGGGGCCACTGTCGCCCAGAGCGGAGAAGGGCCGGGTCCTCATCGCCTGGGTCTCCCCGAGGCGCTGAGGGTGGCTGCGGGGCTTGGGAGCTGCGCTCGTGGCCCCTGGCGGCACTCCCCGATGTAGTCTCCTCCTCCTCGGGCGCATTGCCTCCTCTACCAAGTCTTCGCAGAAGCCAAGTCCTTGGCGCCGGTGAGACTCCCGTGCCAGCGCCCTCGGCTCAAGCCAGAGCCACTGTGACTCGCTGGAGGCGTCTAGAAGGGACCCTGACTCGGGGGCTGCGCTCTCTCCTCCGCAGCGCTGCCCTCTGCTGGCTAGGCCCGAAGGTCGCGCCTTCTGCCCGGTGCAACCTCCCAGGCATCAGCCTCTGGCCGGCTCTGGACCCCGGGTCTGAAAGCCGGAGGTTTGCCCACGTCCTAGCCTACCCCCGGATGCGACCCGGGATGTCGGAGATCACTGGCCAGAACCTAGCATGCAGAGGCCGGGGATCCAGGGCTGCCAGGTGTGAGGATGGCTTAGTAAAGGCCGGACCCCATGGTGGAGGGGGCTCTTTGCCAAGGGGCCTGAGGACAACCACGCCTGGTGGGAAGGCCTGTCCCCCTGCCTCTCCACCGAGTTCCCACCCTGCGGAGAAGCCTGGGGAGTCGGCTTCCTCCAGCTAGCCCGATGCTGTTAACGGAATCTGACATAATGTGGGTGGGGAAAGGCGCCGAGGAGCTATGCAGGTTGGGGGAGGTGTCCCCATGCCTCCCTCCCTTGTCTGGCACTGGAGTTGGGGACCTGAAACTAGCCCCCGGAGTCAGCAGAGCCTGTAGGAAGCTGTGGCCTTCCCGCCTTGGCTGTGGGCTCAGCAGCTCCCGTCCCGGAGAGAGGCCAAGAGAGAGGCTGCGCTGGCACTCAGGTGCCTGGGAGCCTCGGAGCAGAGAGTCTCCTGGCGGGGTGGGGGCAGAGGAGGAGGGAGGAAAGGGGAGAAGATGGAGGTTGCAGGAGAAAGAGAGGTAGAAGGCAAGAAGGAAGGAGTTCGGGAAGGCAACCGGTTTCCCAAGATCACAACTGAGCGGAGGAGCCAGGAGGCCTGAGTATGGAGCCCCGAGCCCTCGGGGCCTGGCCAGGGACTGCCTGCCGTTTCAGAAGACATCGCTCTGGGCACGGCTGCTCCCACTCAGTGCGGTCGGGAAACCCTTTCCACCCGCATCTCCCCTGTATCCGGCTGGAAAGCCTTTCCCGAGCCACCCGTGGCTAGTGCGGATTTCGGTCTGCCCCTCCGGACCTAGCCCCCCGGCCAGGAGCCCGTCGCCCGGAGCCCATCCGTGTCAGTCACGGCCCAGCCCGGACCGCGCCTGCAGCCGGTCAAGCAGCCCTCTTCGCCCAGGGATGGTTTCACACCGACTGTGAGCAGCAAGCAGAGGGATCGGAGCGCCCGTTTGAAGCGAAGCGAAGCGCTCAGGCAGATCCATCTGCGCGCTGGGCCTGCGGGTTCTGGGGCGACTACACAGTCCAGGACGTGGTGCCCGGAGCCCTAGGTCGGGCCCAGGAGCTTGGGACCTGTCCGGGCCTGGGACAATGGGTGAGCCCGGCCCTGCCCGAGGCCAGCGTCTCCTCCCGCCCAGTAGAGTCTCTGGGGTCCAAGCAAACTGAACTTCGCTGAGCCCCCTCCCCAGCTCCATCCCCTCCTCTCTTGGAGGCAAGCGGAGCCTCCCTCCCAGCCCGGCTTCCCAAGGGGAGAGGAGGAGGAAGAGGAGGGCGGGGGAGGAAGGGCTGGGGAGGGGCGGGAGGAGCGAATGGGGAGCTGTGGTGGCGAAGGCTCCTCGAGCCGGCCGGGTCCAACAAGTCTGTCCTCCGACGTCAGGGCGTCATTAATAACCAATTAGGAGGGTCACTGAGAATCTTATAAAGGCGCCGAGGCTTTGCCAAGGCGAAGACCGACCGGGCCCGTGTGCGCGAGGCAAGCGCACGTCCGAGAGCCGCTGGCCGCCGCGATTCTCTACAGCCACCCGCCTCCCACCCGCACCCACCCGCACCCGGCCCGCCTTCGCTTCGCCCTTCCGCGCCGCCTTCTTGCCATCCTCCGCTGCTTTCCCCATTCTCCCCTTTCTTCTCCCTTCCTGCTCCCCCCTCGTCCCCCTTCCTCCCCCGCCCACCCCCCTCGCCTCCCTTCTGGAAGCCTTCCTTCTTCCCCGGGCTCCTCCTGTCTTCTCCTTTCTGCCCCTG
>NW_005871761.1:139993-144392 GCF_000147115.1 Myotis lucifugus | reverse complement strand
TCCCTCGGCCACATTATAAACAAGTCCCTCCGCATTGAGCTACAATTTACTGCTACAGCATTCTTCCAGGGCTAATGAATTTAGAATTAGCCATTTCTTGCGAATGGAGCCGAGTGAATGCGCTCACGTTTACCAGCGTGACAAATTGCCGCCGCGCTGCAACGGACACCGTTTAACCCCCCTTTCAGCCGCCGGCTGGCCGGGCATTTTCCCAGGTAGCTTAGAGGGGAATCTTGTAAGACATGGAGGCCGCCCCTGTGCGCCTCGCCGTTCCCACATCGGCTGCCAGGCCCGGCGGGCCGGGGGGACCCCCAGGGACTGCGGGCCGCCCCCGCTCTTCCAGGCCCAGAGAGGCGACTGCAGGGCTCGCCTGGGTTGGGGAGCCGCCCTTCCCGGCGCCCCCGATTCTCGACGGATGCGTAGAGGGACACAGGCGCGCCCGGGGTCACACAGGGAGCGGCGCATCCCGCGTTTCTCTTGGGCCCCCTTGGCCCCGCAGTCCGAGGTCTGTTCCCAGTGCAGCCAGCCCACCCCGGGGAAGGGGCCTCCCGCACGCACGCACGCACCGGGCAGGAGTCAGAGCTCCTGGCCGCACCCTGGGGCCTCTGTGCTCGGCGCCCCGGAGCGCAGCGCAGCGCTGTGAGCTGGCAGCGCGGTGAGCTCCGTGGGAGACGGGGCGGGTGGAAGAACACAAAACCGGACTTGGGCCAGAACTGCCGGCGTGGCCAACACCTCCTCAAAGGAGCTGGCCTCAGTTTACCCAAGTGTGAAACCACTCACTACGATCGGTTAAGTCGTTCTTAAACTTTTCCGGGGCGAGGGCAGGGGAAATTATGGGTGCTTTGAGAATTCGCAGAGAGACCAAAACAAACAAACAAACAAACAAAAAACAAAAAAACTAGAAATAAACCCAAAGCACCGCTTTCAAGGGCACTGGGGGTTCCAGGGTTGCAAACAGCACGGAGCCCCCACACAGTCACGGAGCCCCCACAGCCGCAGCCCCTCCCCGCACCGTCCCTCTGCACACCCGGGAGTCACCCCGGCGGCTGGGGTTGGTCAGGGCGGCGGGAAGGGCTCCTGGGCGCTGACCCTGCCCGCGCCCCTGCGGCTACAGAGGTGCAGAAGCTGTCCAGCCTGGTGCTGCCGGCGGAGGTGATCATCGCGCAGAGCTCCATCCCTGGCGAGGGCCTGGGCATCTTCTCCAAGACGTGGATCAAGGCTGGCACCGAGATGGGCCCCTTCACCGGCCGCGTCATCGCCCCCGAGCACGTAGACATCTGCAAGAACAACAACCTCATGTGGGAGGTAGGCGCGGAGTCCGGGGTGCAGGGGTGCAGGGGTGCGGGGGTGCGGCGGGGGGACCTCCAACCGCCCTGCAGCTGCTTCTGCCCTTGTTGGGAGGGGTGGCCTTTAGGGCCCTGCCGCTCCTCAAGGCCGGACCCTATGCTGCTGGATCCCCACAACCCGCCCCAGTACGCTCCCCCTCTCCCCGCAAATCTGATCCTTTTTCTGGTCAAATCTGTGGAGTATGCCTGCTGTTGGCTCACTTCACAGAAGAGGGCACTGAGAGCCGGGCAGCCATGTGGCTTGTGCAGGGCCCATGGCGATCTGGGAGCCTTCTCCTCGCCACCTGCATTCCCCCTCGCCCCCTCCTAACCTCACCTCCTCCTGCGCCTGGAGGCCCAAGCCCCTGGTTACTTTCTCTCCTTGTTGCTGGGTTAGGAAGTTGGGGTTCAGGTTGAGCTCTGAATATCCCTGGCCGCTCTCCCAAAGGGACTGAGGCCAGGCCAGGCGCCACAGTGAGCCAGCCTTACCTCTCTGGGCTCCTGTGTGCCCTCTGTGGTGTGGCCAGCCCCTTCCGGCTTTGGGGAAACCTCTCCATCCCCGGAGAGCTCGCTGTGTGCTTCTTTGTCGAATCGGTGATCCCTTGGAGACCCTTCCCTACTGGGGATGGGGAGGACGCGGCAGCAGGAAGGAGCCTGTGGGGCCTTAGACTCCCTATTGGCCACTCCTAGCCAGTGGGCCTCAGGCAAGTCACTGTGCCAGGCTGAGCCTCTCTGTTCTCAGCGGGAAAACTGAGACAGTAAGAGCTGTGTCCACTTCCTGGGCTGCTGTGAGGATGGAGAGAGAGTGCCTGGCGTGGAGCCGGGGCCTGGACACAGGTGGCACACCTGACAGAGCCCTGCCTCACCTGGTCCCGGATTCTCCTGTGCCCAGGTGTTCAATGAGGATGGCACAGTGCGCTACTTCATCGATGCCAGCCAGGAGGACCACCGCAGCTGGATGACCTACATCAAGTGCGCACGTAACGAGCAGGAGCAGAACCTGGAGGTCGTCCAGATTGGCACCAGCATCTTCTACAAGGCCATCGAGGTGCGTGTGCGTGTGCGTGTGCGTGTGTGCGTGTGTGTGTGTGTCTGTGTGTGCGTGTGTGTGTGTGTGTGTGTGTGTGCTGCCGTGGAGGGAGCAGCGGGAGCAGCTGGGTGCGGGGTGCAGGGCAGCTGTGTTTGAGGTCTGCTCTGGAGGGAGGGGCCCTGACAGCAGCCCTGCCCAGCTGGCCCTGCCCAGGCTGTGGGGCTGAGGCCCATGCACCACGGTCTTCAGGAGCACGACCTCCAGGCACTTTGCTGCCGCAGATCAGATAGGAAAGGACAAGGAAGGGACTTTTGATGTCATTGTGAATGTCATGAGCACCTCAACAGGGAGGCCCCTGGGCAGCTGCTGAGGGTGTCCTGGGGTTCAGAAGCCATAGCAATACGGAGAGCCGGACAGAGGAAGGCAGCCCAGGGAAAGCGTCCGGGTGGGAGAGGGGGTTGTGTCTGCAGCGGTTTAGCCGTGTGTTGTCCCTCCTTCTGCGTGCGTGGGACACTGATGACATGTGGGTCACGATCTAGTCTCAGCTGTCACATACCGGTCGCTCCGGGTGTCAGGCTTCTCCTAGCCGCTGTACCGCATTAGCCTATTTAATCCTCACGTATTTAACCCACAAGGGAGGATTCTGCCATTGCTACAGTTTATAGACATGGGAACTGGGTCTCAGTCGGTGGCAGGCAGGCTCAGGAGCTCTTACAGGGCATTGGGGGCGATGTTAACACTAATGCCTGCGGTGGGCGAAGCTTCTCAGGAGAGAAAGGGGGAGATAGCAGACAGATAAATATCACTTCCCATGGTCCTGTGGGGGGGGGGGGGAGCTAAGCCAGGCCCGGGGCATGAGAAGGTTCAAGAAGATGGGAGAGAGGCTCGGGCAGAGGCAGACAAGCTCACAGTGTTTGGGGAGGAGCTGATGGCCAGCTGAGTGGTGGTAGCCAAGGAGGACCACCCTGTCGGGACCTTCCTGGGCAGTGTCCCTTGATAGGAAATTCACTCAGCATCTGGCCCAGCGGCAGGCGGCAGGCGGCAGGTTGTCGGGGAGCGCTGTTCAGGGTGATGGGGTTGTTTGCCCCCCACTTTTCCAGACCCCCTGCTTCTGCTTGCAGGTGGGGAGAGGCACGGTGCCCCTTGGGTGGGGCTGGACTTGGCTGAGTTTTAGGGTGGTCTGAAGGAGCCTCGCCAGAGTCTGGGAGTGACTTCTTGTTAGCCTAGCTCCCTTTTCTCCCAGGGACTCAGATCCCCAAGTCCGCCCAAGGCCCAAGGGGTATTGGGGCCTAGAAGCTTCTGGAATTGAGGTCCGATTGTCCCTGAATAACCAGGCCTCAGGAATCTCCTAGGGATGACCCCAGAATGATATTTGCCTGGTGTGGCCGGGAGTGGGCCCCAGCTGAGGTGTGTGGGGGGAACCCTGGGAGATAAGGAAGGTGAGCATTCCTAGACTGGGGTTCAGGTGAGGTGGGACAGTGTGAGGCAGTGTGACAGAGGACGGAGGTGGCCAGGCCCAGGACAGAGGTGGTTCTTGTGACCATCCACCTGTGAGAGCAGACATCCTGGAATCGGCCTCAGGGGTGGCCGAACCCCACTTCTGATAGAGAGCACCCTTCCAGATCCTCACCCGTCTCAGCCTCACACACACCCCCTCACATGTGTACACAGCTACCCAGCCATCCCCATTCAGATGAGCCTGGGGCCCACACCCACCCCATCCCTCCCACGCAGACACGCACACGCACACGCACACACACAGAGGAGACCGACAGAGGCGCCTGGTAGTTTTGGCAGAAGGGCTCTGGCTCGGGCAGACGATGGAGGACGGGGGAAAGGGGGCTAGGTTTCATCTCGCTGTGCACCGTCTCTCCTCCTGCGGCTGGAAGCTGAACGGAGCCGGGACACGCATGTTAATGGACATTTATACAGACGTTCAGGGTCAGAGGGCCGGCGGCCGAAGAACTCTCCAAGGAGGGACCTATGAGAGTTTGAAAAAGTCATCCACATTTGATCAGGAGTTTAAGTTGATAAAAGAAGATCA
>NW_005871761.1:13830-138997 GCF_000147115.1 Myotis lucifugus | reverse complement strand
TTTCTTTAGGTGTGTGTTTTTGTGCCGGGGGGGGGGGGGGGCTCAGTTGAAAGGGGGACACATGGACCCAGTTCTCCCAGGAAAACACCCCCCCCCCCAAGCAAGACCTTTGACTCCAAAACTCAGCACAAGAAAAGGATGTAGGAATAAGAGATGGTGGGGCTTTTTGGATTTGGGAACGAGGGAGAAAATTCCCAGTCTTTCCCCTCCCTGGTTTTTGACAAATTACTGGCCCTGAAATGTGGGCTTGTCTTTTTGCTACTTTCCTTCTCATTTCAGGAAGTTGAGCTTTTTCCCCCCCGAAGCCCATAGCCCCATCTCTCCTTTCTTTGGCCCCATGGGGATAAACTCGGTTTTCCTTCGACCTTGTTCATCGGTGGGTGCAGGTAAGGGGCTCTGCTTATTAATGAGCAACATTAATGACCCTGCCATCCATGTGAGCCTTTACCCCGTGCCGGCGCCTTGCTAAGGCTTAGCAACCTTTTAGAAATAGAATCCTCTCCACCCTGTGAGGTGCTCTCCATCACTCTCCCCATTTTAATGACGATGAAACTAGGGTTCAGGGAGATTGAGGGATGTTGCTGGGCTGTGATTTGAGTCCAGGCCTGTCCGACCCCAGAGCCGAGCCTTTGGCCACCACGGGGCCTCCCTGGCCAATATCTATTTGCTGGAACTCTATTAATTGGTGTGTCAGGACATCTGTGGTACAATGGAAATTGATATCCGCCCAGATGACACCGAGATCCTTCTAGACGAGGCTCCTGCACCGCCTGGGGAAGGGAGGGCCGCGGAGCCCCTGGGAGCATGTTCAATGGTGTGGCGTGGATTTGTATTAGGAAAACAAACCCCAAACCCCATCACTTCAATTTATAAAAATTCAGAAATGGAAATGGGGCAGGACAAAACTTGTGGGCTGATCGAGAAGTTTAAGAAGCATGCGCTGAGAGACGGTGTAATTTGTCCACGGAAGACTCGGGCACTGATATTCCGCCCTCCCCTCCAGTCTGGGTGACGGGTGTGGGACTCAGTGGCTCTGGAAACTGTGTGGTTGATTGCATGTCCCGAGCCAGTCCCTGCTCCCAGGAAAGTGAAGGAGCAGCTGATTCTGGTTCTCTGAGCCCCAGGGAGAGCCTGGCTGGGCCAGGCTGAAGGGTTGGCCTTAAAGAAACAGCACTAGTGAGGGGACGAGGGGGCCTGCAGGGGACTGTGGCTGGTCTTTGCTCTTAGGTGGCAGCTGGTGGGAGCTCGGGGGCCTCCAGACAATGGGACCAGGATCTCAGGAAGAGGCTGCGGGGAGCAGGCAGAGACCAGAGGTCCAGCCCAGGGCTCAGAAGGCTTGGCGTCGGTGCAGGCCAGGCTGCCTTCCCCGGTGGGGCTCAGAGGGCTGCTGGCTTCTTGCTGGCGGGGATGTGCGTCATTCTCAATTCCAGTAGGTTCTTCCTAATGGATTTTCTTTCTTTAAAAAAATATTTTTTGTATAAAAATAGTACGAGAGCGGCTCATTTTTTAAAAAATCAGATGCGTCATGTAGAAAATGGAAGTCACTCTGCCCATCACGCTGCTCCCCAGGAACCTAAATCAGCATTCGTTAATTGTCTCAAAATGACAGACCCTTCACTGCCTGGCACCCAGCGTGGGAGAGAGACTGGCTGCTCATTCTCTACCCTTTTACGTGTTTACACATTTTTGTCCATGGGTCCGCATCACTATTTTTTTTTATCCAAGAAAAGTAAAATTTTAATAAACTATAAAGCAATTAGAACAAAAATATTTGTTTGCATGGATGTTCGCATCACTATTTTAATCTTATAATTAATTTTAGTAAAATGACCTTTAGTACATTTTAAAGATTGATTTTAGAGAAAGAGAGAGAAACATCGATCCTGTATGGTCCATGGGCCCATGCTGCAACCAACTGAGCCACAGCGGCCAGGGCCAATTTTTGTACATTTAAAAAATGTTAGTAAATAAACGACTGAGCGTTGTATTGAAACAGTTAATATTGAAGCTCTGGAATAATAATTTTCAAATTTTGTGCAGTCTCAGAGTTCTTGGCTCCTTAGTCATCATCACCCTTTTTGTTGATGTTATGCTTAATTAATAATTCTTATCGTCAATTGAAAGAAAAAGGCCAGTGCTGACTTAGTCTGGAGGAAGAGCTGCAGCTCAGGGCTCAGGGCGACATCACGGGGGAGGGAGGGATGGGGGGCGGCTTGCTGAACCTCTCAGCCCTTGTTTGTGGGAAGTGGTGGGGGCCCAGCCGATGCTCTTGTCAGATAGTGAAGGCAAAGCCATGGTCACGCTGGGCTTTAACGGTGCCAGGTGCCAGCGGCCCGCACCACACCGCCAGCTCTGCGGCGGCGGCGACTGGGGGACTCCCTGCATCTGAGATCACTTACCTGCTTCTCTGAGAGGTTGGCAAACTCAAGCTCGGGGGGGGGGGGGGTCATAGCAAGCTCTCCTGTGTATCGATCGCGTAAAGAGCGTTGTGTGCCTGGCTCCTCTGCACCCCGACAAGCACCCAGTGAGGCCGGGGCAGTGCTGCTGCCCCGCGTTATGGTGGAGGAAACCGAGGCCCAGAGACTGGCCCAAGGTCACGTGGACAGCAGATGGGGAGCCCGAGTGGACCCCAACCTGACTGAGCTGGAAGCCTGTGCAGTGCGTCTCCTGAAGGAAGAGGCAGATTGAGACCGTCTGATGGGGGCTGGTTGCTTTAGAAAATCCACGATGGATACATGTCAGTACAGCTGAGAATCGCAGCCAGGGGTTGGGGCAATATTGCAGGTGACATCCAGCCAGAGTCCTAAAGTTGGGGGACCTCAGAGACCCCAGTTCCCTCATTTGAGGCAAAGTGACTTATGTAAGGTCACCCAGGGCCCTCGTGACGGAGGTCCCATGTGCTCTGTCTCGTGGAGAGTGGCTGCTTTCACAGTGAGTTCATTTGAAATATTTTACTTCCATCCTCCTGTTTTCTAAAGGGGCTCACCAAACCCCTCTCTTCACCGCCCCTTTTCCAGCAGGGCCTCTGGGTCTGACCCGCTGGCCCCCTGCACAGTGGCCACGACTGTGAATGATCAGAGAGGCCTCCAGAACTTTCGCGGTGGTTCCTGCTTTCTTTGAGGCACCGCCTACTTTTCCATGGGTTCAGACTGCACTGGTTCCTCCATATTCAGCCCCGTCCCTCTGAGCTGGCGCCACCCTCTGCCTGTTCTCAGCACTCGCTTCCCCTGAGGCCCGAGGCCGAGTGCTCTGGGCCCTGTGGCTGGGTGAGAGGGGCACGGTGACCCCTGGCTGCGTCTTAGGAGGATTCCGTCGCATGTGCACGTTCCTTAAGTGCACATTCCTTCTCCCACCTGCCGCTCCCTGCGTCCCTCCGCTTCCGGGAAGGAACAGAGCTGGCTGTGATGCCTGAGAGTCTTCCCGGCTCTGACCAGAGGAAGAAGGTGTGCCAGACAGTAGGTTTGCAGTGTGGAGGGGGCCTGCGGGCCAGAACCGCATGGAAGGGGTGGGCCTTCGCTGTGACCACAGAAGCCACGGGAGGGCATTGCACGGCTGATACCAGGCACCCCTAAATGGAATCCCATCGGATCTTTTGCGTCACTAAAAGGCCAGGGCCCTGGCTGGTGTGGCTCAGTTGGTTGAGTGTCGTCCCACGTGCACCAAAAGGTCACCGGTTCGATTCCGGATCAGAGCACATGCCCAGGGTGCAGGCTTGATCCCTGGCTGAGGGCATGAGGGAGGCAACCAGTATCTGTTTCTCTTTCTCCTTTCCTTTCGCTATAAAAAAAAAAAATCAATAAAAACATTTTTTTAAAAAAGAGGACCCACCAGGAAAACAAACCAGCTGTGGCCTGGGGTGTCCGTTTTCTCTGGACAGATGGGAGTGCCCCCGGGGTGGTGCCAAAGCCAGCTCTTCTGGGGTGCAGGCCTCAGGAGGGTGATGGGCCGCGCCTCTCTCATTTGGGCCCGACGGCTCCCCGCTCGGCAGGGGTACTGGTGGCCCCTGGAGATGACCCGGAGTGTGTGCGGATGGTCAGCTCCACGCAGGAGCAGGCCTCCCACAGCTCCCTGGATGATCACCGCAAGTCCTCCCTCCTGACGGCCACGCCCAGGGGCAGGTCCCCCCCAGGGAGCAGCAGAGCCCTGCACTGTCTCTGGCGTTCTGTGCCAGAGCCCAGGACACGGCACAGTGGATTGTGTAAGGCTCAGGGGCCCAGTATTTCCGCAGGTGGAAAGAACCCGGGAGGTCCTTTCGTGCATGGACCCACACAGACCCCTGTGACGGGGGTGGGGGGGGTGGGGGGAGGATGACCTGTGACGTGGTGCTGCCTGGGGGTGCTTTGGATGAGAGCTGTTTCCAGATCAGATGAGAGCATTATCGGGCAGGGGGTAGCCAAGTGCCACGGGGCGCCCGGCAACGCAGGCTCCTTGGGAACATCCAGCTCCGCCCTGCAGACTTGAGGGCTGGCTGACTGCCCCCCCCACCCCAACGTAAGAAATGGAAAGCCTTCTCACTTTGGGTCGCTGTCACTTCTGCTCGCTGTGAGGCTGCGGTTCTGTTGCCATCCGCTTGGGAGCGCTTGGGAGTCTGGGAGGCAGCGCTGTTCCCAGCAAATGGCCGGAAGCCTGGGCAGGAAGAGGGGAGCAGAGCACCCCAGGGTCTCTGTGATCGTGCAGCTTGTGGGGGATGGCCTGTGGAACAGGACCCACTGGAGCCCCATCTCCATGGCAAGTGCCAGGACAGATGCCTCCTGGCTGTGAGGCGGTGTGCAGAGTTCTGCCTCTCTCCCTCTCTCTCTCTCTCTCTCTCTCTCTCTCTCTCTCTCTCTCTCACACACACACACACACAGGCCACTGCCTCCCTGACCTCCTCTGGCCTCCTCCTCTGCAGATGATCCCTCCTGACCAGGAGCTGCTGGTGTGGTATGGGAACTCGCACAACACCTTCCTGGGGATCCCCGGAGTGCCCGGGCTGGAGGAGGAGCAGAAAAAGAACAAGCACGGTAGGTATTCTCCATGAGCCCAGTGTGTGTGTGTGTGTGTGTGTGTGTGCGCGCGCGCGCGCGTGTGCGTGTGCATGCGTGTGTGCGTGTGCGTGTGTGCATGTGTGTGTGTGTGCGCGTGTGTGTGTGTGTGTGTGGTGGGGAGGCACCTGGCTCAACCTCCAGCACCACTGAGCACAGGGGACCTACTGGTTCAAGGAGGCCGATGCCTCTGGAGCCACCACCACCTTGGCCCAGGCGGGAGTGAGAGGTAGTCCTCCTGTTTTCCGGCCAGAACAGAGTAGGGGCAGGTGATGGGGCGGGGGGTCCACCAGGGGCAGCCTGGTTTGGCAGGATGAGCCAGGGGCCAGGCCCAGGGAGCCTGGATGAGGTTCCAGGTCTGCTGTGCAATCTTGGGAATGGCCCCGTGACTCAGTTTCCCCATCTTTAAAGGAAGGAGGTTGGGTAAGATGATCTCTAAGCGCCCTCCGGCCCCGAGGCTCTGTGCCTTTCCCTGCTCTGCCGCTGGTGCCCGGCCTGGCACAGCGTGGGTGCTCAGTGTAAACCTGTGGGATGGAGGTGGGGCATTGCCTCCGTGTGTTGGAGGGTCGCTGATCTATTTTGTGCCAAGTATTGGGCTAAACCTTTATCCCACTTGGGCCCTCAGAAAATCCTTGTGAAATCTGATTACCCTTATTTCTAGAGGATGAATCTGAGGCTCATGAACTGTGCTCACTGAGCCCTTGCTCTGCAGCTGTTTACAAACAGTACTTTCTCTAGTCCTTACAGAAGGCTCATGGCGGTGATGCTATCATTACCTCCGTTTGAGGCGAGGAAAGTGAGCGCAGTTCCCTGGCACATAGTAGGCATCAGTAATGTTTGTGGGGATAATAAATGAAAGGAGTTTTTCTTGGGGGGGAGGTTATAATAGTTACTTCCACTTATGGAAGGCTGCCATGAGCAGGCACTTTCCATGCGCGGGCTCAGGCAGGTGAGTGCTCAGCAGAGTAGCTTTCAATAGCCTTCAGCGTTTGGTGATCGTCTCCTCTAGTCCTGCAGAGCCCCCCTGAGGTGTAGTAGGCTCCCATTTTACAGATGAGAAAGTTGAGGTTTGGTGAGGCCAAGTCACTAAGTCTCCGAGTCTCACAGCATGGCGTGGAGTCCAGCTCCTGCGTGACCCTAAGCCAGGGCCCTTGCTACCCCTCCCATCCCCCTGCCGCGCTCCCCATCAGTTGCCCGAGAACCGTCGGGGGATTAGAGGTGGGCAGATCCCGGGGAGGACACGTGCGTGGGGAGCGTGGGTGTTGGGCTTGGGCCGCGCGGTTCTAACGAGGCTGCTCTCTCTGCCCCCCTCCCGCCCCGCCCCGCCCCTTGGACCCCGCTCTCCCTCCCGGGCCCTCGCGGCCAGAGGACTTCCACCCGGCGGACTCGGCGGCGGGCACCGCGGGCCGCATGCGCTGCGTCATCTGCCACCGCGGCTTCAACTCGCGCAGAACCTGCGCTCGCACATGCGCATCCACACGCGGGACAAGGCGTTCGTGTGCCGCTTCTGCACCGCCGCTTCAGCAGTCGTCCACGCTGCGGAACCACGTGCGCCTGCACACGGGCGAGCGCCCCTACAAGTGCCAGGTGTGCCAGAGCGCCTACTCGCAGCTCGCCGGCCTGCGTGCCCACCAGAAGAGCGCGCGCCACCGGCCGCCCAGCGCCGCGCTGCAGGCGCACTCGCCCGCCCTGCCCGCGCCGCACCCGCACGCGCCCGCGCTCGCCGCCGCCGCCGCCGCGCACCACCTGCCGGCCATGGTGCTGTGAGCGCCGCCCGCGCCCCACCTGCCGGCCGTGGTGCTGTGAGCGCCGCCCGCACCCACCTGCCGGCCATGGTGCTGTGAGCGCCGCCCGCACCCGCCCGCGCCCCACCTGCCGGCCGTGGTGCTGTGAGCGCCGCCCGCACCCACCTGCCGGCCGTGGTGCTGTGAGCGCCGCCCGCGCCCGCCCGCGCCCCACCTGCCGGCCGTGGTGCTGTGAGCGCCGCCCGCACCCACCTGCCGGCCGTGGTGCTGTGAGCGCCGCCCGCGCCCGCCCGCGCCCCACCTGCCGGCCGTGGTGCTGTGAGCGCCGCCCGCACCCGCCCGCGCCCCCGCCTTCCCGCCTGCAGCGCCCGGGCGCCCGGCTGCGGGCTCTTCGGACTGAATCTCCGGGCCGGAGGCGGCCGGGGGACCCCGCAGTGCCGGTGCGCGCCAACAGTGAGCCCGGGGCATACACTTTTCGCCCGTTTTTCAGATGAGGACCCTGGGGACGACCTTCCTTTCCCGGGGTCACCCATTGGTTGCAGCTGCTCGGCCGCGTCCCGTTGGGGTGGGTGGTCCCCAAGCCCTAACTCCCCAGTCTCCCTCCTCCTATCGAGCCGGGCGTCCAAGCTGGCATCCCCCTCGTGGGTGGCAGGAGAAGGGACTGCAGGTCTCCGAGGGCCCCAAGAGGGGAAGGGACCTCCAACTTCCCCACCGAGAACGCGTGCTGGCAACGGGAGGAGCGCGACCTCCCTGTCCCAGGGTGGCCTGGCGTTCGCCCACCTGTCCCCCATCCTGCCTCTTGGGGCTTTGTCCTCAGTGTCCGCAGTCACTTGAGAGTGTGGCAGCCCGAAGAGGCCCACAGAGACCCGCACTGCCCTGGCGGGGGGTGGGTCACTTTTAGGCCACCGTCCTTCTCCAACCCCAACACGGCTCCCAGAGGATGGATGAGGCACGAGTACTTCGCAATGTGGAGGGTTCGGGCAAACGGAAATCCCCTGTGGGACCCGGGAAAGACTCTGCCCCTCTTTGGGCCTCAGTTTCCCCTTCCTCCATTTATAAAATGAGAGAATTGGGCCGAGGCCCCCTCCCCTTCAGCTCTGACATCATGGTTGGGGAAGGGAAGTTTTCCTGCCGGAGCTCGCCACACTCCAGCAGGAGGAGGGACAGACTGGCGGTCTGTGCGGAGTGGGAGGGTGTGGGGGGGTCCATCCAGCTGCCCACACTCTCCCTCGCTCTTTCCCAAGTTTCCCCGAGTTCGGCCCTGAGCGCCCTCTGGTGTCATCTCTCCCACCTTCCAGGCATTTACCAGTATTTCCGTAGGGCGTTTTGTAAGATAAAGAAACTATAATAATATTAATGAAAAGTATAAAATGTATAGAGTTTTCAAGAAACTGTGTTCTACTTCCAGAAAACGGTCACTTTAACTTTGTAAATATTTACCTAAAATGATATTTACAAAACTGTGGTATATATTATTTGATTGTATATGTATAACTGTAAATACATTTGTACCTCTCTTGTATTCTAAAATAAAAATTACTTGGAGCATTTATCACTTAGCATCTGAATGGGCTGACACTTTTGTCTACATGAAAAGGAAATATGGAGAGTGCCTGGAAGCTGGAGAGGGGGTGGGAGGAGTTGTCCATTGTGCCATCTATAAGGAGAAATCTTTCTGTCGCAAATGGGGTGTCAACTCCCACAGGCAAAGCAACCTGCCTCCAGATCCTAGGACACCTCAGGAGGAGCTGGGCTGACTCCCACTTTCCAGCTGACTCTCAAATATAGGGTCCCACTTTGTCACTTCCCCAAAATTTTTACTTACCCCCCCCCCCATGTTCATGGACAACTTGAAGGAATTCAAGCAGCCAGTGGGGGGAGACCAAGATAGACACCAAGTGCCCTCCCAATGCATAGAATTCCCAAATGCTCAGACACCCACTTCAGAGCTTCCTTGAGGAGGACCAAAGAGCAGAGAGGCCATCAATGCAGGGCCAGGCCTTGGCTCCTCCCTCCAGGGGGGTGTGACACCGGGCTGTGTGAGTTCACACCTGTGTTCCAGTACACGCCAGCCATGAGGGTGTCACCCTTTCAGGCTACTGGCATCCTCATCTAGCCACCCGCGTGCGCACATATACACACATAACTGTAGATGCTGAATGCACACTTGCTCACACAGGCCACCCCCCTTTGGAGCTTCAGGTGTGTACTCCCAAAGATCCCCATACTCTGGGGGACTGCACCCTAGCAGGTGGAGGCATGGGCAGAAATGGACATTTAATGTATTCATTTGCATATCCCATCTGGGGTTTCCTTCCAGGGGGGCCCGTGGGGGAAGTCACCCTTGGTTCTCCTCCTCCCGCTCCCATCACAAACCTTGCCTTTGCTTTGATACCTCACCCCTAGGCTTCTGATGCCTCTGGTGGCCCCTGGCATTACCATCCTCCCACTGCAGCCCCCACCCAGGCATCTAACCAAATGGGTGACGTAGCATTAAGCACTCTCCCCCGCCCCCACCCTACAGATCACAGGGACCAGAACCCACCTGGTGTCAGTAGGCTGTCATTGCAGCCTAAATGCATATGATAAGTCAGCTGCAGACATTTCCCCCTGCTGGAGGTACAAGGATGAGCCGGCAGGAATCTGGTCATGAAAAATTTGCTATACTCACAATTCCCTAGAATCTGGAGGCAGGGCATAGCACGCAGGGCCACACAGGGAAGCAGTGGGGTCAATTAGGAGGCGGAGGAGCAAGGGGGAAAGGTGGAAAGAGCCCTCATGAATTCAATTAGTGTCTAACAGAGACCCCCTCACTCCTCAAGCCAAGTGAGGACACAGTGAAAAGACAGCTATCTATGAACCAGGAATCGAACCCTCACCAGATACCCAATCTGCCAATGTCTTGATCTTGGACTTCTCAAACTCCCAAACTGTCAGGAGTAAATTTCTGTTGTTTATAAGCCACTCAGCTGAGGGTATTTTGTTATAGCTGCCAAAACAGACTAAACAGTATCCATAATGCCATCATAACAGGCTCTGTACATGCGAGTGCTGTGAGAATGGGAGGGATTAAGGTTATGTCTATCCCTCCGAGGATGAAACTAAATCATGTGAAGACTATACCCTTTCCTTGGTCAACTGGAACTCCCAGGCCTACCTCCCTAGGCGGCTCAAAGGACACTACCGCCCTCTTATGGTCGAGGCTGGACTCAACAGATGGACCTTTCTCACGCTCGCAGCCATGAGCTTTGCTTAGCCTTAGGTGAAAGAAATGCTGTCTCTTTGGAGATTTAGCAAACAATTAGTCTATGGGTCTTCAGGAGGCAGCAAGCCTGATTTTGTGAACACAGTGCACAGGACTGACGCAACTTATTTCATTCAATCCTCTTTAGGGTCCATGTGCCTGAAGAATGATCATCTCCAATTCCCTGAGGTTTGGTGTGAATGCTATAAACCACGCAGGGCAAGGGTGAGGGGAAGGGTAGAGGCTGGGGAGAAGGGAGGGGGAAGTGCTCCTGTTAAACAGGACATGAAGACAGAGCCACACACACATCTCTCTCTCCACGACTGAATCCTTAGGACACAGAGAGCACTCAATGCATGTTTGAGGAAATATCAGCGAAGATCTTCGTATTATGTGCCCACTTGCCTACCAAATGTACCTGCCTTGCAAGGTTTGAATGTTTTCTCAGTTTCTTGTTTTTACAAAAGAAGTGTTAGAGTAAATCAGCTCATTCAAAAGTCGCCATGAAAGAACGAAGCGGCACCCAGAGCACCGTTTGGGGGTGTAGATGATGGTGGGTGCTGAGCCAGCCCCACGGGGCGGCTGTGATGTGGAATTCTGGCGGTACTACTAGTAGGAACAGCACGAAAGCGGGCTCTTCTTTCGGTCCACATAGTGTCCTCCTGCGCTCATTCACACAATGAGCTGGAAGGAAACTCAGAGGGCCACACTCAATTATCTCTGACCCTGGAAAACCATAAACTGGACGATGACTGCGAGGCCGTTTTGGCAAGAAGTCCAACACCGTACATGAGATTTTATTACCCAGGTGTAGGCTCCCCGTAGCAAAAATGGCGATGCTGCTCCCTCCTTCCCTTAACGTGAGCCTAACTGTTGCCAATAGTGACCATGGACGCCAGAGCACGAGTTCCTATTGGCTGCTGCTCCGAGGCCCCGCCCCCTCCCCGAGCGTCGGCCGGGAATTGCGGAACGAGATCTCGCGGCTCTGGGCCGGGTCGCGCCTGCGCAATTCATTGGCGCCAAGATGGCGATGGAGATGAGGCTCCCGGTCGCTCGCAAGCCTCTTAGCGAGAGCCTGGGCCGCGAGACTAAGAAACACCTGGTGGTGCCGGGGGACACCATCACCACGGACACGGGCTTCATGCGGTGCGTGGGGACCTGGGGGCTCGGGGCCACGAAGGGCGGTTGCAGGGCTCGGCACGTGGCCCGCTGGCCACAACCTGGGCCCCAGTCCCCGGTGATAAAGCGCCCGCGGGACCCCGAGCGCATCCCACGAGCATCCCCGCTTTACAAGGCCTTGGGCTGCTGCTCCCCGCATCCTGTGTGTCCCCGTGTGCGTTTGTCCCAGACCCTTGGAGCCCTTCTCTCCCGTCCTCTGCTGGCCATGGATCTTGGTTCCTCGGCCTGAGGCCCATTCTCTGAGCCTTCCTCGCCGGAGACCTGGAAAAGGGGGAGGGTTCGGAGCAGGGGCCTCTTAGTGGGGACAGCGGGCTCCTGGTTGGGCCCCCTCCTCCGCCGCCTGCGTCATC
Source organism: Myotis lucifugus (assembly GCF_000147115.1). Classification (NCBI taxonomy): domain Eukaryota; kingdom Metazoa; phylum Chordata; class Mammalia; order Chiroptera; family Vespertilionidae; genus Myotis; species Myotis lucifugus. Next base: position 127,455 of record NW_005871761.1, on the reverse strand, counting down.
TCTCAGCCAGGTGCACCATTTCGGAATCAGTACTTGTTTGGGCTGAAGGCAAACACGTGTATTGTGCTACACGCACCCAAGTACATATGCACCTTCGAAGCTGAGCGCCGTGCAATATGTCGTCGTTAAGAGGGCAGGCCCTTGAGTCCGACAGTGTGGGTTCCAGTCCTGCCATCCCATGAATTGTACTTCCTCTCCAAAGTCGGTTTCCTCATCTGGAAAATAGTGCTAATAGCTAACTATTTGATAGGGTAACGAGGATTAAATAAGATCCTTATGTAAAGAAGCAAAGCCCACCGTGATACCACCATCATAGATAAATACTAGTGGGGTTTCCTCTTTTTTGCTGGGGAGGAGAAGTGCACATGTACATCTAAGAAGGGTACAGCATTTACAGAATTGCCCGTTCACCTTTTATTTTATTTTATTTTTTTTTAAAAATATATCTTATTGATTTTTTACAGAGAGGAAGGGAGAGAGACAGAGAGTTAGAAACATCGATGAGAGAGAAACATCGATCAGCTGCCTCCTGCACACCTCCCACTGGGGATGTGCCCGCAACCCAGGTACATGCCCTTGACCGGAATCGAACCTGGGACCCTTCAGTCCGCAGGCCGACGCTCTATCCACTGAGCCAAACCGGTTTCGGTGCCCGTTCACCTTTTAGTGTGAGCTTATTGGATCCTGAGAAATCTGGTGGTGTTTATATTCTAACAGGGAGAGACATGATAAACAATAAGCACAACGAACAAGTTATTCAGGATGTTTGGTGGTGAATCCAGTGGGGAAAAAATTAAAAGTTGAGCAGACAAAGTGGCATGTGGTTGGGAATATGGTGGGGGTGGTAGCCGTGGGGTAGGTGACGATTTTAAATGGGGCAGTCAGCGTAGGCCTGATGGAAAAAGTGCCATTTGTGTAGACCTGAGTGAGATGAGAGGGATGTCCATGTAGCTCTCTAGAGTAGCAAGTGTGCTAGTCAGAGAGCATTCGCAGAAAAGCCAGGCTCGGAGGGAGGAGGAGCCTGTTGGAGGAATACATTGTTCTTGACAGGAGAGCGCATCTCAAGTGTTACCCTGGTATCTTTGTGTCTTCCTCTTGCAACAGGGGCCATGGGACTTACATGGGGGAAGAGAAACTTATTGCATCTGTGGCTGGTTCTGTGGAAAGAGTAAACAAGTTGATCTGTGTGAAAGCTTTGAAAACCAGGTGAGAACAAAAGGTGTGTATTCTCTGTCTTGGGGCGTCCACCTTGCACAGCCAGGCCTTTTCTGCCACGCCCTACCAACCCCCCCCCCCCCCGCCACCCGCCTGCCCTGTCATTCTGGGGGTCTGCGATTTGGAACATGCATAGGTGGCTAGGAAAGTGTGGGCTTCGAAGATTTCCCCACATTGCCTGGCCTTTCCAAACCTTTGTTACCTCCTCTGTAAAAGGAGGGTAATATCACAACCTAGCGCCTATGTTTTTTGTGTGTGTGTGTTTTTTAATGTATTTTTATTGATTTCAGAGAGGAAGGGAAAGGGGGAGAGAGACATCAGTGATGAGGGAATCATTGATCGGCTGCCTCCTGCCCGCCCCCTACTGGGGATCGAGCCTGCAACTCAGGCGTGTGCCCTTGACTGGAATCAAACCCGGGATCCTTCAGTCCACAGGCTGATGCTCTATCCACTGAGCTAAACCAGCCAGGGCGCTCCTATGGTTTTTATTAGAGTCCATTGAAAAGGTGCATGTAAAGTACTTAGCACAGGGCTCAGTGTAGGCTAGCCCCAGAAGGGAGACCACTGGGGTTGGAACAGTGAGCAAGGGAGAGTAGGAGCTGAGCTGGTGGTCGGCCTGCCCTGCAGCCCTGAGAAGCATTTTGACTTCCACTTGTGTCATCCAGGAAGCCCCTGGAGGGGGTGGAGCAGAAGGAGGACATGATCTGGCTTCTGTTTTGATGAAATCACTCTGGCTGCTGTGGGGAGCCTGCAGGGGGACAGGGACAGGCTTACAGAGACAGATGAGGGGTCTTACCAGCTGAAGGGATGGTGGCTTGGACTAAGGTGGTAGCAGTAAAGTGGAGAGTGATTAATTCTGTATGTATTTTGTGTCCTGGGTGTTTTTATCATGAAAGGGTGTTGGATATTTTATTTTTCAGTGTTGTTGTTTTTTAAATATGAGGCCATGTCTGTGAGTAAAGGTAGCTTTACTTCTTCCTTTCCAAGTGGGATGCCCTTTATTTTCTGTGTATATTTTGAAGGTAGAGCCAGGATTTGCTGGACTTGTCCGAGAGAGAAAGAGAGAGAGAGAGAGAGAGAGACAGACTGATATTGAGATTTCTATCTTTCAAGAACTCCTCTTAAGATCCTAAGGTTTTGCCCTAACCGGTTTGGCTCAGTGGATAGAGCGTCGGCCTGCGGACTGAAAGGTCCCAGGTTCGATTCCGGTCAAGGGCATGTACCTAGGTTGCGTGCACATCCCCAGTAGGGGGTGTGCAGGAGGCAGCTGGTCGATGTTTCTCTCTCATCGATGTTTCTAACTCTCTATCCCTCTCCCTTCCTCTCTGTAAAAAAAAAAAAAAAGATCCTAAGGTTTTTGGCTTGAGCAGCTGGAGGATGAGTTGTCATTTACTGAGATGGTGACACTGGGAGGGGATCAGTTTGTGATGGAGGAGGGGGCTGCTGGGAAGCTTTGTTTTAGGTCTGTTACATTTGAAAATGCCTATTAGTCATGCCTGTTAGAGGTGCTGGGGAGCCAGCGGTTGCCTGGAGTCTGGAATTCAGGGGAATGGTACAGTCCCCTGCCTTTAGGTTGGATGAGCTCACAAAGAGGTGAGTGTGGGCTGGAAAGAGAAGATGTCACTGGGGTTGGAGTGAAGAGCTAGCAAAGGGGCCGGGACGAGCAGCCAGTGGGTGGGGGAGACAGTGGGTAGATGCGTTTGAGGGGTGTGCGGTCTCACTCTCCTCTCTCCTCCTTTAGCTGATGCAGAACCCGCCTGTGTTCTGTAGCCCACCAGAAGGTATTCCATGATAAAATATCCCATTAATTGTGTAGTTGACAATATAGAGGTTCAGGCTTCATGAACTGCTTGTAGTAAATGTTTGCTTGAGAATAGTTAACGAAGACTGTGTACTCTAGGAATGTTGGAAGTGATCAGTGCCTGAGAATAAGTCCCAACAGCATAGTTGTTTGAAATCACTAAATGTGGTACCGACTCAAGGCCCCCATTCTGTTTAACTGAAATCTCAAGTAGTGCTTGGTTTTGTACTCAAGTCCACTGATGGATCACCATTTGTTTTATCTTTCAGATACAATGGTGAAGTGGGTGACATCGTAGTGGGGAGGATCACAGAGGTAAAGTCGCTGTCATCTTGGTCTTTACATAGTAAAAGCAAGCTGGTGACTTAATGAGCGGGATAGGCATTCTGTGTGCAGTTACGTGAACAAAGCAGTCACTGCATTTGGCTCTTGCTTGTGACCTGAGATGTAAACAGTTGGCTTGTTATTTTGGGGATTATTGGTCACTCATGTTGTGAGGTCTTGTCCCTGGAGTATGTGTCCAAGTGTGGAATTTCTTTCTGTTTCTAGGTTCAACAGAAGAGGTGGAAGGTGGAGACGAACTCCAGGCTGGATTCAGTCTTGCTTCTGTCATCCATGAACCTTCCAGGAGGAGAGCTGGTGAGGGGCCGCAGCTGGGCCTGTGTACTTTGCTGCCGGGAGCTCTGGTCTTTTGCTCCACCAGAGGACTCTGCTTTACCTCGAGGTGGCCCCGTTTACTCCTGTTGGTCTGCTGTGAAGTTTGCTGCCCAATGTACATGCAGGCTTTTCACTTGGTCCAGGCCTCCCCACATAGGCAGCAGTTGGGGTGTAGTAAGATCCAGAGTGTCCATGGGGAGGAACCCCAAAAGAGGGTTGGAAAAAGAAGCTCTCAGGCTTGGTGCTAACCGTTTTCCTTCTGGGAACATCAGCTTTGCACAGAAGTGTTCCTTGAAAAGTGTGTTTTGCATTTAGATTCGATTCCAGGAATTGGGTGGCATTGGGTTACTCCAGGCAACTGCAGCCTTTTGTAAAATGCCATGGTTTCCCTTTAACTCCTCCCTGTGCTAGGGTTCTGTGGAGAGTGCAGGACAAAGGAGGCATGATTGAGTTCCTGAAAGCTTACAGACTACCAGGGATGTGCCGTAACATCCAAATACTTGGCAGTCGAAGCACAAACAAGTGTGGGATTGTACAGAAAGAGGATTAATGTCAGTGAAGGAAACTCATAGGAAAGGTGGGCACTAGAGTTGGTCCTTGAAGGATGGGTAGAATTTCAAGGATGAACTCAGTATATCTGAGAGGAAGGGGAATGTGTGAGCAAAGACACAGGCTGGAGGCGGTCGGGTCCTGCTGGAGCGGGCAGGGCTGCCTGGGCAGGTCATTGGGAAAGGAGGCTGGGCTGTATTCGGAGGTTCTGAATATCATGTCCGGAGCTTGAATACTTTCAGAGGAGGGAGAAGGAGAAGAGCCGTGGGAAGGTTGTAAGTGGTTGTCGCTCTCGTCTCCTTGAGGGGCACGGGTGACCTACACGGGTGTTTGGGTGCTGTGACTGCTTTCCGAGATCTCGAAGCGAGTGAGGAAAAGGAAGCAGAGGCCCTTCCGTAGGAGCTGACTTAGTAACGTCCTGCCTGTGTGTGTTTCAGAGGAGAAGATCTGCAGAGGATGAGCTGGCCATGAGAGGTTTCTTGCAGGAAGGGGACCTCATCAGTGTATCCTGCACCGTGCACTCCAGCCTCTATGCTTATGTGGGGCTGGGAAGCGGGGCTTAAACTGTGTCTCCCACAGGAGACACATCCGAGTCCCAGATGGAGTGTCAAGGGCTCTGCCGCAGCCCTGCTCCAGTACTTCACGCAGGTGGACTCTCCAGCTCAGGGGTCCTCAAACTACGGCCCGCGGGCCACATGCAAATACAAATATTGTATTTGTTCCCGTTCTTTTTTGGTTTTTTTTTTTTTTTTAAATATATTTTATTGATTTTTTACAGAGAGGAAGGGAGAGGGATAGAGAGTTAGAAACATCGATGAGAGAGAAACATTGACCAGCTGCCTCCTGCATACCTCCCACCAGGGATGTGCCTGCAACCAAGGCACGTGCCCTTGACCGGAATCGAACCCGGGACCCTTCAGTCCGCAGGCCGACGCTCTATCCACTGAGCCAAACCGGTTTGGCCCGTTTTGTTTTTTTTACTTCAAAATATGATATGTGCAGTGTGCATAGGAATTTGTTCATAGTTTTTTTTTAAACTATAGTCCGGCCCTCCAACGGTCTGAGGGACAGTGAACTGGCCCCCTGTTTAAAAAGTTTGAGGACCCCTGCTCCAGCTCTTGTTCACATCTGGGCGGCTAAGTCACTTCTTTCGGTCTGGTAACTAATGGTGGCCTGTGCTTTAAGCTAGACTCACATTTTCTTAATGACATTAGCTTTTATCCCAGGGAGTAGGAAAGGTTGTTCATAGCAGGATACTCGTGACAAGTAAGAGGGAGAGGTTGGGTCACAGCGATGTCCTCCCGGCCCAAGACTGCCAAGCGGGACTGTTGGGTGGGAGGGAAGGTTGGAGGGGGGCAGGGACACGGGATGCAGATGGCGTGAAGAACGTGTGTTCCTTCACCACCCTGGCCAGGCTGAGGTGCAGGCAGTGTTCTCCGACGGAGCTGTCTCCCTGCACACGAGGAGCCTGAAGTACGGAAAGGTAAGTTGGGCCCTTGCTGCTCCTGTTTGCCGACCGAGACTTCAGGTCCGTTTCTGAATCCTCGGCGCGCTCTGGGATTCTGACCTGAAGAGCCCCGGAAGTTAGCGCCCCAGGCTGGCGTCCCACTAATGATTGCCTCACGCAGCCATGGGCCGGTAGCGTTGTGGTGGATGACAACTCTTACCCTTTTTTTACTGACGAGATTGTTCTGGCAGGAGCCCCTATGACCGAGGACCCTGAGGCCCTGCTGTCTGCTCCCTCCTCCCTCCCAGTGGCTGCTGCAGCTCTGCATTGGGCCAGGGCTGAGAGGCAGCCGTGGAACAAAGGGAAGTCTCGGACTGATGAAACAGGACAGTCCAACTCAGACAAATGTCTAATCAATAAAATGGATAGTATCGCTGGGAACGATTGTTCACTTGAGCCTCTAAATGAAGCTTTACTGCTTTGCTTCTATGAGGTTACCTTATTGAGGCTATTTTTTAAAATGACAGCTTACTTCCCAAAACAAATTATGACTTGTTAGTGTCTTGGCTTTATCGGAATGAACCTTTTCATTTCCTTCCCTTAATGGAGTGATATAGCCAACCACGTCGGTTGCCCTGCGTGCGCTGACCTTTTGGGCCTGGGTACTGCGGACCCTCCCTCAGCCGGGTGTGGGATTTGGGCTGTCCTGTCAGAACCAGGGTGGATGTGCGCCCTTGGTCGGTCCCCTAGGCCCAGTGTTACACATCTGTGGGCAAGATAGGTGGTCGGGGTCAGGGTGCAGCAGAACAGTGCTCCTTGCCTACAAGAGACTCGAGCCAGGTCCTCATTGGCTGCAGCTTCTCTAACAGTCAGCGCACCAGCCCTGGCTTAGAGTGTGGTGGTGATGATTGCAAAGGACAATGGTAGAGAAGGATATTGAAAGTCACCTTCTCTTGGGATATGTCAGCAACCTATGCACCTAGAAGTGTTCTCTGAATAATTACTGTGTATGTGCAGATGGGTGACCAGCAACAAGCTACTAACAAGAAGGACTCTGATTCCACTATAACTAGGACATGCATTCTGTAATCTGCTTTTCCTTCGCCTCACTGATGATCCCACAGTGACCTAATTTGTGATGTATTTCTCTAGCTAGGTCAGGGTGTTTTGGTCCAGGTTTCCCCCTCCCTGGTGAAGCGGCAGAAGACTCACTTCCATGACTTGCCTTGTGGTGCCTCAGTGATTCTGGGTAACAATGGCTTCATCTGGATTTACCCTACACCCGAGCACAAAGAAGAGGATGCAGGGGGCTTCGTTGCAAACCTGGAGGTGCGTGAACACCACTGTAGCCGTCGGGATGGAGTGGTGCACGGTCTCCCTTCTGCTGCTGCCAGGGGTGGGGCTTGCTGTGATTAACTATATTATTGCTGTAGTCTGTTAGTTTGAAGTGTTTTGTGAACATTGTATTGCCCTCTTTCTGAAGAGATGAGGTCCGCAACAGATGGCACAGTTGTAGGGTAGTAGCTGAAGGAAGAGCCACTGAAGAAGCCATCCTTTTTTTAAATCCTTGCCTGAGGATATGCTTTAAAAATGGTTTTAGGGAGGGGAGGAGAACGGAGGAGGGAGAAAGAGAGAGAGAGAAACATTGATTGGTTCTTCCTGTACTCGCCCTTAGCAGGAATAGAACCAGCGACCTTTTGGTGTATGGGATGATATGCCAACCAACTGAGCCACACTGGGCAGGGCAAGGAGCCATTTTTGTGAATCCTGCTTGGAGTTAGTCATTCGATTGGTTTGGAGTCTCAGAGTGATAACTGAGTTATAAACGATTGCTCTGGTTTGCTGTGACCGTTCACTTATTTTGGTCCTGTTTCTATTTCCCTCCCCTTTCCCTTTGCATCCGCCGGCAGCCTGTCTCCCTTACCGATCGAGAGGTGATCTCCCGGCTTCGGAACTGTATCGTCTCGCTGGTAACTCAGAGGATGATGCTGTATGATACCAGCATCCTGTATTGCTATGAGGCATCCCTTCCACATCAGGTACTCCTCCCAGGGCTTCCCTTTTCCTCATTGATCTGGGAGCAGGTATTGCATATTTATCCATTGGCTCCAGTGTTTACTCGGTGATGGCAAGCACATCCTCCAGATGCCTTTGCCGTGTCCAGCAGTATGAACCGATCGGTGGACAGCCTTAATGAGCGTCTGGGAGCTCTTTCCCCAAGATACTTGTAATAGTCTCAGTGTCTAGTGTCAGTATAAGGGTTTGGGGCATGAAGGTAAGACAGCAGCCCTCTGGACTTCATCTTGCCCATTTAGTGAGTGCTGGAAACCTATCTTATTCTTGTCAGCTGTATCCCAGAGAGTTTTCTAGCAGATCATAGCCTGTAATACTTAGCCTCTGATAAATGAAACATAGAAAGATAGAAGGCTTGTGTTAACCATGCTTGCTTTCTGCATTTGGCCTGATTTGATGGTCTGCTGTGGTTGGTTTCTTTTCTGAATAAATACTTTTTCCTTTCTTTTTCAGATTAAAGACATCTTAAAGCCAGAAATAATGGAAGAAATTGTGATGGAAACGCGTCAGAGACTTTTAGAACAGGAGGGCTAGGCAGAAGTGTCTGAAGGACAGGACTGCCTGACAGAGCAGCTCTTGAAAGTGAAGAATCTGAGTTGTAGTTCCGTGTGTGGCTCCGAAACTCATCATGGACCTACATTGGGCTGCCTCCAGCCACAGACCTGCTTTCTTCTGTTCGAAGGCCAAACCTGGGAGAGGTGAACTGCGCTGCTGGCCCCTGGGCTGCCTGCACATCCCAGCACTTGGGTGGCTTTGCGTCTTTAAAAGTACGCAGTGTTCCAAGTGGACTCCCATCTGGAATAATACGAAGAATCTTTCCTTTTCTACTTAACCATCACTTCACAAAGCACAATGCCTCAAGAAATGCCTTTATAGCTTGGCTGTATGGCTCAGTGGTTGAGCATCGACCCATGAACCAAGAGGTCCCTGGTTTGATTCCTGGTCAGGGCACATGTCCAGGTTGCAGATTTGGTCCTCAGTAGGGGGCGTGCAGGAGGCAGCCGATTGATGTCTCCCTCCCTCATCAGTGTTTCTATCTCTCCCTCTCTCTAAAATCAATAAAGCAGCAACAACAACAAAAATGGCTCCTTGACCCTAAATTGTCTGTTTTGGCTTCTGCTCCCACTTCCTCTGCAGCACAAGTACAACACTGAATATAGCTGGTAAAGTTAACCCAGCAGTCAGAAGGATAAACTTAACCAAGCAGCCTTTTGCTGGGTTGGAATCTTCCCTTCGCACGTTCCTTCTATTGATAGATTCAAGTGCATCCACACCAGCCTGCCTTATTCTGTCCTGCCATTGAGGGTGATTTGTAAGAAGTTGAATTATCGGTAATAGGATGAATATTTTGGATGTTCCTCCTATAATTAAAGTAGCAATGCATTAACTTTCTTTAAAAAAAAATTGATTTTTAGAGAGGAAGGGGGAGAGAATACTGATGTGAGAGAGAAACGTCGATCTGTTGCCTCCCACATTTGCCGCTACCTGGGTATGTGCCCTGACGGCATGGAACCTGCCACCTGTTAGTGTACGGCATCCCCAGCAGCCTGTCTTCCTTACTGATCGAGAGGTGATCTCCCAGCTTCGGAGATCACCAATGAGCCACACTGGCCAGGGCAAGATGCTGAGTTACTAAGAAATGCCAGAATTACTGTGCATTGGTTTGTCGGATGTCGAAAAAATGGTTTAAAGGCACTGTTTCTGTTCTTGTGTTCTTTGTGATACTTGAGAACTGAGTACAATTGAAGGAGGGCATAGCAGATATAAATTCTGCCAGAGGCCTTAACTATTCTACTTGGCTCACCTAGTAAAATTTAAACCTAGGATAGTTTCAATGGGAGTAACATGGAATACTGTTTTTGAAAATTTTGAAATACAGTTTTGGCTGTTGTTGAATTAAGACTATATATATATATATATATATATATATATATACACACACACATACACACACACACATATACATACACACACACATATATATATTTTCAATATATTTTTATTTTCAGAGAGGAAGGGATAGGGGAGAGAGAGAGAAACATCAATAATGAGAGAGAATCATTGATAGGCTGCCTCCTGCACACCCCCTACTGGGGATTGAGCCCACAATCCGGGCAAGTTCCCTGACGGGGAATTGAACAGTGACTTCCTGGTTCATAGGTCGACACTCAATCACAGAGCCACATCAGCCAGGCATAAAGGGTATATTTCTCGTTTATAATACTCAATAGCTTTTTAAAAAGTCATATTCTTTTTCTGTTCCAAGTGTATCAGTTGTTTTGGGGAGTTTGCAGACAACTGAATATTCTATAGGCTGTTGCAACTTTGAGATTTGCAACAGCCTATAGAATTTTTGAGAACACAGGCCAGACCATATGCCTCTTGAGAGAAGGGAATAAGAAAAGATGGGAACCCGAGTCCCTGGTTTGGTTTGGTTTTAACCAGGGCCATATGTAAGTTTGTTGAAGTTATCCTTCTCAATGATCTCTCTCAAGCTGCCAACCTATGCTGTTCATTCAGTATCTGCTGAAGGGTGGTACCTACAGAGTAGAAATAACACAGGGCTAAAAGTGCCTTTAGTAGTTATTTTCTGTGACCCACTAGAGGGCGCCCTTGTTAAATGTACTATTGCAGCGGGCGGAAGAAATGGAATAAACTGAATGGAATAGGATACATCAGTGGTTGGCAAACTGCAGCTCACGAGCCACATGCGGCTCTTTGGCCCCTTGAATGTGGCTCTTCCACAAAATACCACGTGCGGGCGCGCACGTACAGTGCGATTGAAACTTCGTGGCCCGTGCGCAGAAGTCGGTATTTTGTGGAAGAGCCACACTCAAGGGGCCAGAGAGCCGCATGTGACTCACAAGCCGCAGTTTGCCGACCACTGGATAGATGAATTATAATGGTACTGAAGCCCTTTAGCAACTTGGTGGATCTACTGTCAGGATTTCCTGGGCTCTGGATTCTAGTTTTAAGTCCTCAAAAATATTCTGCAGTGTTATACACGGAGTGAAAAAGTATAGTCAATCTCTAAAATTATAGCCTGGGCTTGGGGCTCACCTAAAATTAGAAAATGGTTAAAGTAGGAAATGGAGATTTGGGATAAGTGTTTAGGTTAAGTACAGCTGACCTCTATACTGACTTTAATAAAGCATAATTTCAATCTTTGTGGAAAACCAAGATCTCATTTGATCCTCCTGATAACCTTGTAAAGTTGGCAGTTATGACTCCACTTAAAAGTGAAGAAAGCGATTCAGGGAGTTATAAGACTGGATTAAGCCCATTAACAACTGAATGAGGAATAGCTTTAAGCTCTAGAGAGGTATCAGAGCAATCCAGAGAATGGGCTGGACTGATTGTGAAAGAAATGGGTCTAGAAATTTTATTCCAGCATTAAGACATACTTTGGATTGTTACTCATTTTGCTTATTTCCTGTCATTCCCTCCAAGTGTGCTCTTGGAGAACAGGGATGAGTTGTCATCTCCCCTCTACCCCCCTGTATTGTATCCTAGCCCCCAGAACAGTGCTTGATACACAGGGGCTCAATAAATGTGTGTCCTGAATGAATTGTTAGTTCAAGAAATGTGTATTAAAAAGAGTTATCTGATTGCCCAATTTTAAACTAGAGAATGAAGAATGAAGATGAGCAGGAAATTGTGAAAACAGGAATAGAAATAAAAAGAAAGCAAGTCTTCAAAAAGAAAAATTAGGGTGGTACTACTCAGGATGAGATAATGGGTAAATAAATGAATACAGGTCTTGAAGTTTTAAGAGTGATCTACAAGCCAGGACCAAGTTTGTCAGCCAGATTGGTTTGTGACAGAGCAAAGATAAACCAATTAACATCTGAATATAAATTCCAGCTCTGAACCTGCACAAATTTTCTTTCATGTGCTTCACATTCACTTCCTCCAGGTGACTATTTCTTGAAGCCTATGTAAAAACACCATTTCCCAATCCAACAAATATTTCCAAAATATATAACAAGATAATGTGTAAGACCTATAATTTGGCTGTGGTTTCCCCCTAATATTAGTAGCAACTTATTAAAAAAATCAGTGTCTAATTTGGCCAACAATTATTTGATACTGAGTGGCACAGTGGAAAACCATGGGTTTTGGAGCAACATCAACTGGACTCAAATCGTGACTTTGTCACATACTAAGCAAGTGACCTTGAGTAAGTCACGTTTCTGAAGCTCTTCCCAGCTGTATAACGGGGACTAGTTCATGCCTCATCGGGCTCTAGTGAGGATTAAATGAGATAATACTGTGTATGAAAAGCATAGCAGTGCCTGGTGTAGAGTAGGCGCTGTGGTGAGTGGATCCTATTAGAAATGGGTATATCCTGGTCAGGTGCACCTTGGGAGACATGGAGAGTAAAGGGTAGGGAACCAGGGTGCTTTTTAGTTGCAGAACGTGGGTTCTGACAGGTGTGGGTTTGTGTCTGGGTCATTGGTCAGCTCTGTAGGCCTGGTAGCCAACAGTCCGCACAATTTCTTGGCTTTACAAGGTGGATGTTTTCATGTGAATACATGTACACTGTGAAATGAGGTTTTATCGTCAAGGTTCCGCTCAAGCATCTATGATTGCGCCTGGCTTAGCCTCCTGATGCCCCAAAGAAACAATGAATTCTCTAGCAATGTGTCGGATGCTTTCCAGTCATTTATTTTTCTCTAGTTCTAATATTTATGCTTCTTGGGGAAAAGGTGGAAGTTTAGGGTCGGGGAGTGGGCACCAAAAACCTTGGTTTCCAGGAGCGAGCCAAATTTTCTCCCTTAAAGAGCCTCAAGGAAGTAATTCAACTCCGGTTCTTGGAAAATCCAAACCGTAGTTTTCTCCTTGCTTTGGCTCCTCGCGGGTCTTTCAACCCTCGCAGGGGAGTCGTTGGCCAGCCCCAAGCGAGACCGGCTAGAGTCCACCCCCTCCCAGGAGGGTGGGACCGAAACTCAGGAGCCTGGGCAGAGGGCAAGAAGTCGCGGGTGCGCGCGGACAGGGGGGGAAAGCTACGGACCACAACTCCCGACATGCCCTGCGGGCTGCGCCGAAAACGGTTGGCTGGGAGCTCTAGCTTTATTGCCCTTATCGGCCAATAAGACGCAGGAGAGAGACATGACCCGGATTCTCGGGGACCAATGGTGGGACAGGGGAGGCGGGTGCTTCCTTACTACTCACCTTGCCCTCGGAAAAATCCTATTTCAAAGGTTGGGCCGGGGCGGGCTCTGGCGGGCCAGGAGAGCAGAGCCGGAAGGTGCGGCGGCGCCGCGAAAACGGCGCCAGGAGGGTCCCGGTCCCCGCGAGGCGCGCGCCGGACGCCGCTGGGGGCGGGGCCGGAGGCGGGGCCTGGCCTCGTTGTGGAGCGGCTCGTAATCCATCATGGCGGCCGCGGGGGTCAGTGTCTGTTCCTGAGCAGCGCCGGAGCTGGAGCCGGTTCCCAGTCCTGCGGCTGAGGAGCACCGCCGTTGTCCACGGCCCCTACCTGCGGGGGGCGGCTGGGCCCCGCGGCGGAGCTCGGGGGATGTGACTGCCCGGCGGCTGCGGCAACGTCCGGGGCCGGGGGAGGGGGTGTCTCGGGCAGAGACCCCCGGGCTCGGGGCAGCCGAGGCGGCCGGGCCTCCTCCCCCCTTCGCCGCCTCCCCGCTGCGGAGCCCCGAGAGTCTTGGGTCCCTCACCGCCCTGCGCCGGCTCTGGGACCCCGGGGGTGGTCTCTTCCCCCCTGGACCTGGGACGCCCGGCTTCCTGAGGCGGAGGAGCGTCGCCCGAGTAAGCCGCCCGCGCCGCGCCCGGCAGCCTCCCTCTCACCTCGAGCCGCCCCTGCGTCCGACCGTCCGACTCCCAGCCCCAAGTTTGGCCTCGGAGCCCCCCGCCCCCCCCATTCAAAACCCCTCCCTGCTGTCAGGGCCCCCCCCTCCCCCAGGTTGCTCCCGGGAGCCTCTTCATGCCCTGACTTCTCCCAATGTCACCGACGGCCCCCCTCGTCCCAGCCCTGCCCCAAACTTCCATGCGGAGGAAAAGTCTGGACTCGTTTCACCGGCCGTTTAAAAAGCGGACTTAGGAGCTGCCGGCCATGCCTTCCTCCTCGGCGGAGCCGGGGGCGCGCGCTCGCTGAAGTCGGGGCGCCCCGTGCGGGCCCTTTTCCGGGGAGCAGGGTCGACAAGCCGCCGCGGCAGCTAGTTGGGCAGGAAATTGGTCGGAAGATGAAGAAGAAACGAGCGGGTGGGTGACTTCCACGGGGAAAGTTCCGGGGAAGCCTCCAAAGACGGTGGACATTTCCTTGATGTGTGGGAACCATCGCAACGACTCGGGGGTCACCGACCCTTTTCCCGCGTCTCCGGCGAATCTTCCTGGTTTAGGTGTTTCTCCTGGAAAGACGTCGGCTATTCAGCCAGTAAAAAGGCACTGAACGATCAGGAAACTTTTTGGGGGGGGCATTGCCATGACTTCGGATTGACAAACCGCGAAGATAGTCGGACCCCCTGCTGACACGTGTCAGCCTGCAGGCGGCCGGCTCCCTCGCGGGGTGAGGGAAGGGGTCCCCCCCCCGTGACTGACCTCAGTTCCCGCGGACAGGCGGTGGCTGTGAAGTCCCACGTGGACGTGGGCCGTTGTCCTCGGCTCGCGGGCCCGTCTGAAAGGTGGTGGACCCTCCTCCGGAAAGGGGCCCCGTCCTGGCTTTATGGGGCAGCAGCCTGGAAAAGTGCTTGGGGACCAGCGGAGGCCGAGCTTGCCTGCCCTGCACTTCATCAAGGTCGCAGGGAAGAAGGAGTCCTCCAGGCACGGGGGCCCCCCCTGCAATGTGTTTGTGGAGCATGGTGAGTGCTTGCCCCGCGCTCTGGGCCCGTTTCCCCTGGGTGTTCAGCTCGGGGGAGGCATGCATGAGGGTCGGGAGCCACCGCGCCGGTGTCGGTTCCTTCCTGTGCTGCTGAAAACTTGTTACTGTAGCTGTCCTGGTTTCTCTGCAGAAAAAAAATTGCGTGGTGACGGTTCGTCATTATTCAGTGGTTTGTTTTTTGAGTTGCTTATTTCTTGTCTGACTCTCACCGGCTGTCGGTTGACCTTGGACAAGCCATTTCACTCTCCCAGTTTCCTGAGGAGGTTGGACTTCAGCGCTTTCCCAGGATCCGCCGTCCACGATTCTGCTCCAACCTGAGGCTGGGCTGGTCCCGCAGGTGCACAGAGCCTGTGCTCCTGTATCCACAGAGGGCTTTGGTCAGTCCTCCCCCAAAGCGTCAGAATCGCAGGTCCCCGTTGGCACCCGTATCCTTGCCCTTTTCAGGCACAAGTACTCACTTGGGAGCTGCTGTGGGAAAATCAGGCAGGGAAGCAGCATTGCATGTGAATGGTTACCCAGCTTCTCCTTGTTTTACTTTATACCAGGGGTAATCCTTTCCCATGGATGCAGTGAAAGTTCCTCCTCCACTCTCCTGTTTCAGATCACATTTGGGGCCAAAAAGTTGTCTTTGACATTTTTATGGACATAGTTGGCATTTGAGTTCTGACAGTACATGTTACACTGTTCACTTCTAGTAATTCTGCATGAAGTTTTCAGTAAGGGTCAGCTTAGAAGATGTTTGTAATGAGTGGACCACGAACCAATTAATTAGGGTCCTCCTTGTACACTTGCAGCCTGACATTTCTCAGACTGGGTACTTTATATTAAAACTAATTTTAATATAATGCATGAAATTTGTGCAAGAGTAGGCCTTCCTTCCCCCTGGCACCCGGGACCTGGGCTTCCCTCCGACCCCCAGCAGGCACCTGGGACCCAGGCTTCCCTCACAGCCCCAGCTTCGTCCGGAAGGACATCTGGAAGGATGTCCGGTCTAATTAGCATATTATGCTTTTATTATTATAGATATTGGTTGAGCCCACCAATCCTATAAGCAAAGATGTGTGCAAGCGACATAAACTTTAAAATTCAACCATAAATACCTCTTAACAATGGATGACTACAATAAACAAAGGTCTCTGTTCAGTGAACTTGCATTTGACAGTTAAGGTTTGATTTTCTTACAGAAAAATATCCACCTCATCTAAATGTTCTGGGTACTTGGATTTTACTTTGCCTTAAAACATTTGGTTATATTTTAGCATTGGTTTTAGACAGGCAAATATGGTAATATGTTATGTTCTGGTGCTTCCCAAATTCAGCATTTGTAAAGTGAATTATTTACATTTTAAATTGCTAGTGAAATAGGAAAATTGGTTCAGATTTCAGGAGAGCTTTGACCAAACTTAGAATTTAAAATGTACATAGCAGTGACCCAGTAAAATCTCACTCTTGGGAAGCTATCCTGGTATAGAACAGTGTAGTCCCCTAGATGTTCCTGATATACCCCTTTGGGGGTCCAGGGTTAAAACTGTTTGCATATTAATGCAATACCAAGATGTTATTTGTACTCTTTGCATGAATGGTGCAAAAGTAATGCATGAATCAAGGCTGTGGTACCTAACTACTAGTATACTGGTAGCCATGTATGCATGCTATGCACCCATAGTTTAAAAAAAAGGGCTTTCACTTAAAATGTCCTTGGTGAAGTAGCAAAAACTATTAATTTTATTAACTCTTGACCCTTGTGTATATGTGTTTAATATCCTATGGGATGAAATGGGAAGAATGCATAGCACTTTTCTGTTGTGTATTGATTATCTCTAGGCAGAGCACTGGGGCAGTTGTTTGAGTTGGAAGCTGAACTAGTGCTTATATCATGGACTATCACTTTTACTTGAAACTATGATGAAAAACTACGACTGACAGACGATGGTTATTCAGAGTTAACATATAAAGGAATCTTTCAAAGAAAACAACTGGTAGTATCTGTTGCCAAAGATAAAATTTTAGCTTTCCAGCAAAAAATAGATTGTGGAAATAATCTTTTTTTTATTTTAATTTTGTTTTATTGCTTAAAGTATTACAAAGAGTATTGCATATGTCTCCTTCCCCCCCCTTCCCATGGAAATAATCTTATTTTGTAGAGATTGGTGGTAATATTTATAAATGTGCTATTTTGATATCCTCCTATATAATAAAAACCTAATATGCTAAGTGTCTGGTTGACCGGTTGGCTGTTCAACCAATCAAAGTGTAATATGCTAATGATATGCTAAGACCGCTCAACCGCTTGCTATGATGTGCACTGACCACCAGGGGGCAGACAGTCGACTGGTCAACCAGTCTCTATGATGTGCACTGACCACCAGGGGGCAGTTGACTGGTCGACCAGTTGCTATGACATGCACTGACCACCAGGGGGCAGGTGCTCTGACTGGTAGATTAGCTTGCTGCTGGGGTCCAGCTGGGACTGAATGAGTTGGGCCAGACATGCCCTGGAGCCCTCCCCCGGTCCCTCCCTGGCTGGCTAACCTCCCGCGTCCCTCCCTGGGCCCCGATCATCGATCGTGCACTGGTGGGGTCCCTTGGCCTGGCCTGCGCCCTCTCATAATCTGGGACCCCTGGGGGGATGTCAGAGAGCCGGTTTTGGCTCAATCCCGCAGGCCAGGCTGAGGGACCTCACTGGTGTACAAATTCGTGCACCCGGCCTCTAGTCTTATAATGAAATGTGTTATTTGGAAGATCTACATAATTCAGTGAATCACTCTTTTCTAAATGATCAACATGTGATATTATAAAATTACATACAGGTAAAAGATTTATTCAAGGTGCAAGATGAACCAATGAATTTTTATGTAACAGAATACAAAAGTTCATTGATACAGTTTTAGATTCTACATTACAGCTAACCTTAGGAAACTACCAGTTACCAAGTTTTGGTGTAGTTTCAAAGAATATCTACAGTTATCTAAAAATAGGTTGAAACAGTTATTTTCCAGTTATAACAAAAACATTTATTTTTAAATGAATAATTAAAAACTTTCAGTTTAAACTTCTAGTATGGTAAATAATGATGAGCTGTATAAATAAGCTATATAAGCTATATAAGCTATATAAACAAAAACTCTTCAGGGTCCTCAATAATTTTCCAGAGTATCAAAGAGGCCTTGAGAGAAAAAAAAAGTTTGCCCTAGCTGGTTTGGCTCAGTGGATAGAGCATCGGCCTGCTGACTGAACGTTCCCAGGTTCAATTCCGGTCAAGGGCATATGCCAGGGTTGCGGGCTCAATCCCCAGTAGGGAGCATGCAATAGGCAGCCGACCCGTGATTCTCTCTCATCATTGATGTTTCTATCTCTCCCTCTCCCTTCCTCTCTGAAATCAATAAAAATATATTTAAAAAAGTTTGAGAACTGCTGCTATAGAGAGTTTATAAAGAGAGCACATAAGGATATGTATCGACATACTGTAAAGTACTGATACTGAAAGATGTCCATGTAGTGGCAAAAGGGAATTTGAAGATCAGTCTGCATGGTGGCGCGCTCTCTCTCTCTCTCTCTCTCTCTCTCTCTCTTCATATATATATATATATATATATATATGTTTTTATTGATTTCAGAGAGAGGAAGGGAAAAGGAGAGAGAGATAGAAACATCAGTGATGAGAGAAAATCATTGATTGGCTGCCTCCTGCACGCCCTATGACTGGGAATCGAACTGTGACCTCCTGTTTCATAGGTTGACACTCAACCACTGAGCCCTGCTGCCCTGGAACTCATCATGTTTTTGATAGTCTATTGAATATTCTTACTCGTTGGTGTTTGGGTGTTTGGAGATGGTTTGTTTTTTTAGCATTCCAGTGTGGGGTTTTTTTTGTGTGTGTGTGGTTGTTTGTTTGTTTTTGCAAATACAAGCAATTATGCATTTATTATATAAAAGATAGCATACGATATATACTGTTCTGTACTTTACTTTTTTTTGTCTTTCTCTCAATATATCCTCAGGATCTCTCCATATGGGAATATGGGTATCTTAGTTTTTCTTATGGCTGCATTGTACCCCACTATATTGCAAGTGTCATTAATTTTTCAACTAGTCCCCTCTTTCTGGACATTTTTGAGCTGTTACAGTGCTGCAAGAATAACCTTATATCTGTCATTTTAACTTGTGCAAGTTTAGGTGTGGGAGAGCTTGCTAAAAGTGGGAATGCTGGGCTAGAGGGTTAATGCATTTGTACTTTTTATTAGCAGGTGGATGTGACTTTGTAGACTAATAGTAGCAGATATTGATATGGGTACTGGTTGGTAGATATTGCTCCAAGTTCCCTTCCGTCTTGTACTGGGTTACACTCCCATTGCTGGTAATGCACAAGAGCCTAGCCAAGAGAGTGTGTTGTCAAACTTTGGGACTTTTACCAACCTGATAAGAAATAACATCTTAGTATGTTTCTGATTAGTAGCTCTCTTATGAATGAGGTTGAGCATTTTTAATATTTTGAAGGAACACATATATTTATGTTTTTGTGAACCATCTCACCGGGTTCTTTGTGTGCCAGATACTTAAATAGGCACTTGTGCAGGGTAATGGCTCTTCACCCCTGTGTCTCACAAGGAGCGACCCCACCCCAGCCTCTCGAGGTGTCCTGAGTAGGTCGTTTTCAGCCCTGGCTGTACTTCAGGTCCTCCTTCCAGGGATCGACTTAACTGGTCTGGGGAGATGCCTGTGCCTCAGTGTTTTGTTGTTTAGTGAGGAGTGACTTCATTCAAAAGGAAGATCGCAAGGATGGGAGGGACTGTTGCAAAGTGAGAGCACTCTAACCATAAGGTCTGCAAGTGTCTCAAGTGTCTCCTTGTTTTGTTTTTGTATCTTTTTTTTTTTTTTTAACTTTCCCAGTTATTCTAATAGGCAGCCTGGATTGAGCATCACTGGCATAAGCCAGTCATAGGCATCCTAGACTGCTTCAGTCTGATGGAAATCTAGGCCTTTTTTCTTTTCTTTTTTTAAAATATTTTTATTGATTTCAGAGAGGAAGGGAGAGGGAGAGAGAGATACATCCATGATGAGAATCATTGATCGACTGCCTCCTGCAAGCCCCCTACTGGGGATCAAGCCCACAACCTGGGCATGTGACCTTGACCGGAATCGAACCTGGGACCTTTCAGTTCCCAGGCCGATGCTCTATCCACTGAGCCACACCGGCTAGGGCATAGGCCTTTTTTCTTGTGTTGGGCTTGGGGTTCTTTGCTTCTGGAGGCCAGCGGAAGCCATGAGGGCAGCTGGCCTCAGGCTGGAGCTGAAATGCTGGGGCTGCTGCAGCCACCTCCCCTCTGGACTTTGAATTAGGTGACGTGAAACATTTCCCTTATTGTTTAAGCCATTTTGATTTGAATTGACTATTACTTGCACCACCAGTTTTTATTGAAAAAGTAATACATTTTAACCTAATCAGTTTTTTCTATCTCCCGTTTTTTGAAAGAAAAATGGCAGCTTCCATTGACAAATGATATTACCAATTCTTTATATCTGTTTTGCTCTTTAGTTTCAAACCACTTTCACACATTTTTGTTTTGTTTTGTAAAATTGGCAAAATCCTGTTTTATGAAGATAACCTTACTTCTTCCTACCACAGTGAACAATCATATCCCCAAGGTATATTGTTGGGTGACCTTGTGATAACATCAGTTGTTAGAGATAATAAGGTCTTTATATTGCCTTGAAGGACAGTCCTGAGATAGTGTGTCCTAGTCATTGCTGCTGCCTCTTCTAGGTGATGGACTGGATTGGCCAGTACCAGCCCTCCTGCTTCTCCTAGATTTTGGCTTGTTCCTGCACTTGGCACCTCAAGTTAATGTGCTAAGCCCCAGGCCATGTTTAGAGAACACAGGACCTGTGGCTTAGGGAGCTTTTATTGTTGCAGACTGCATTGCTAGGCAGCCAGAGGCAGAGCTGTAAAGTCCACTGAATGCCAGTGCTGGTTCTTGCTGCCCAGGGAGCAGAGAGGTGAAAAACTCAGCTCAGTTGAGTCTTCTTTGAAGCCTGCTGTGGCCACTGTTCAAATAGCTTTGACCTCAGAACCTGTCCATTCTTGAGGAATGATGGTGGATTAGGAAGAAAACAAAAAAATCAGTCCCAATGCAAAGAACCTCCTACCTAAGATAGTCAGAACATTGCCTAAGGGGAAAGAAATGTCATGATAGTGTTTTTCTTTCAATTGCCTTTCCTTATCTAGGCTAGTAATAATAACAGGTAACATTTGTTAGTGCTTTCTATATTCAGGCACTAGTCCAGATTTTAAAATTGACTTTTAGAAAGAGAAAAAAACACATTAATGTGATAATGAAATATCAATCAGCTGCTTCCTGCATGCCCCCTACTGCAGATCAAGCCCGGAACCCGGGCATGTGCCCTGACCAGGAATCTAACTGGCAACTGTTTTGTGTGTGGGATAATGCCCAACTGACTCAGCCATGCCAGCCAGGGTCCAATCACTTTTAATATATTAAGTTATTTAATACAACAACAATTGTAGGTATTTTTAACAAGGAAAAATGAAAATTAAGAATTCATCATTATTAGTACATCTGGAGAGTTTATTTTGTTTGAGAAGCATAATTGAGGTAGTTGCTGGGATGAGGTGATTTGTGAGGACAAAGATGAATGCATTTTTATCTTAACATAAAAATGTTAAAACATGCCCTGGCCGGGTAGCTCAGTTGGTTAGAGCATCATCCTGATACACCCAGGTTGTGGGTTTGATCCCCAGTCAGGACACATACAAGAATTAATCAGTGAATGCATAAATAAGTGGAACAACAAATCGATGTTTGTTTTTTCTCTCCCTCTCTCTCTAAAAATCAATTAAAAGTAATTTAAAAAGTTATAACATGATATTATGAGTAACTAGAGGTCTGGTGCACAAAATTTGTGCATGGGTAGGGTCCGTAGGCCTGGGCAGTGATCAGGGCTGATCAAGGCCTTCTGGCTGCCAGCTGGGGCCTTCCTTCGTTCCGCGCCGCCCCCTGGTGGTCAGCACACGTCATAGAGAGCAGTCAAACTCCTGGTTGGTCCAACTCCTGAGGGAACAATTTGCAAATTAGCCTTTTATTATATAGCATAGTGATTACTTCCCCCTCCCATTCAAAACAAAATCTATTGTTTAGTGGATACAATCTAAAGAAAAATTTTTTTCTTAGAGAAATGTGATATATTCTTTTTTTGGTGATATATGAGCCTTTCAAAAGTCTGGCAGTGAAAACAGGGCTCTTTAAATACAAGAAAAGTATATTGTTTATGTGATTTGTTAGCAATAAGCCCACTGTGTAGCTTTATGTTACTTTGGCTAGGCTATGATTTGTGACATTTAATGAACATCCTCCTTGGCATTGTCTAATTCATGATTATGCCCTTGTCAGTCAAACTAAATGCATAGTGTTTCCAGAAAAATGTTCAGGGCCTTGTTTTTTTTTTTAGTTTAATTAAAATATGGGTATAATGCATGGACACAGACAATAGGGTGGTGAAGGCCTGGGACAGGGGGTAGGGGCAGGCTAGAAGGGGCCAATGGGGAAAAAGGGGGTGGAATATAATACTTTCAACAATAAAGATCTAAAAAAATTAGCTACATTATTGCCTGGCCGGTGTGGCTCAGTGGTTGAGCGTCAACCTATGAACCAGGAGGTCACGGTTCAATTCTTACACATGCCCAGTTGCAGACTAGATCACCATTAGGGGGTGTGCAGGAGACAGCTGATCAATGATTCTCATCATTGATGTTTCTATCTCTTTCTCCCTCTCCCTTCCTCTCTGAAATCAATAAAAATATATTAAAAAATAATAAAATAGCTACATTGTCTTTATGAAAACAACATACATTTCTGTAAATTATTCAATCAAGGAAGATTTGATTTAGAAAGTAATTTGAAGTTCAATCAGCATGATCAGTGCTTCTTTAATTCCTGTTCAAATGAAAATTAATCCTCTCCTACTGAAAGTGACACGCAAAGTAAGGAAAATGTGGTGGAGGGAGGAGAGCAGGAATACCAGTTACCCTGAGACCTATGGGTTGTACTGGAGAGGCAAGACCACACCTGTCCTCAGGCCTTTACAAACCAGTGCAGAGAAAAACGAGCAAGATAAGAAAAATGTAGTGAAAGGATGATTGCTTAAGAAAAGGGATAAGGTGGGTTGGTTATTCCACAGCTACTTGCCACTGCATAGCACCAGTGCTGTGGGGGCTGTGGTACATCTGGCTCAGACCTTGTCTAGCGGAGAACTCTTGTGCCTTTCACAGACCAATTGTCAAAAGGGAGGAACCTGGGCATTTGCCCCATAGTGTTAGTTCTTTGCTGTGGTGCAAGGCTCATTCCTAGGCCCACCAGGGTTTCAGTGACATGTATGTTGTCTGGTTGTCCCTGGTTTTGGCTGAACTCAAAGGATGACCATTTGTGCGGAGAGTTGATGCTTTTTACCACTTAGGTGCTGCAGCTGTGGTGGGTGTCATTTGGAGGATGTACACTCAGCAGTGAGTCAGATGGGACGCACACGTGGCTTTTCAGTTATTACCCAGTGCACGTTCCTAATGTACTTCTGAGAAGCCCTGATGACAGTATTGAAAACTTTTTACTGGCTGGAAGTTGAGGCCCATTTCAACAAGAAGGACTTCCGTCTCTTCTGAAGTACGCTGTTGACTCACAGGTGATGAGTTACATATAAATAACGCATCTTAGACATACACCAGGTATCTATAATAATAAAAGTGTAATATGCTAATTAGATCAGACGTCCTTCCGGACAAAGCCAGGGCTGCAAGGGCAGCCCAGGTCCCAGGTGCCGGAGGGAAGCCTGGCTCCCGGGTGCCAGAGGGAAGCCGATGCTGACAGCTGGGGGAAGGAAGGCCTACTCTTGTATGAATTTCATGCATCGGGCCTCTAGTTGTCATATGTTCCTTGCCTAGTATAGCTGCTGTTGGAGTGCTTTCTCTGTGCTAGGCTCTATGCAGAGCCCTTGACATCCTATTTTAAAGGTTATGAAAGAACACCAGAGCCCTTGCTCTGCAATGCAGTCTGTCGTTTGAAACCCTCTGGTAGTTCCCATTATGTACAGAAACAGTCTCTATTTTTGTATCCTTATTCCTAAAAAAATTTTGAGCAAGCAAATTACACACACACACACACACACACACACATGCGCTCGCATATGGGAAAGTTGTGTTTGAAGTTTGGGAGTTGAATGTTTTTGGAGACAAAGTGGGCAAGGACAAGGTAAGGTGGTGAGAAGGGTACTGTCCCTTCCTTGGAACCTTCTCATTATGTGGTGCCTTGGCAGTTTTATGCTGCCTGCCTAATAGAGCACCCTGCTGTTAGATTTGCAATTTTCTGTAGAAGGAAAAAAATATCAAACAAACAATAGCACAGCTCTTCATACCTCCTGTTCTCCCTCCCTTCCTTCTGACTTATATGGCTTCTGATAGGAAATTTTCCATATCACTCCCGGAGTGAGGGGAAAATGACTTCCACATTTTGGTTTCTAATTCTAAAATTCTAGATTTCAGCCTGGATTCTTTGATAACAGACCTGAGCACTTATTCTTTGAAATGCATGTGGAAAAATGTTTATCACTGTTGAAATTTGACATTTTTGATCTCATAGAACTCCAGAATTGATTTTTAAATTTCTACTTGGTTGTGGCTAAAATTCTATTTTTAAAAGAGTAGGACGTACTCCCAGCAAATTGAAGATCAAATAAATAAAGGGGACCTGGACAAGTAAGGCTTGACAGCGTGACAGTGTATGGTAAACCAAATCTTCCCAGACTCTAGAGGAGTTCTTTGGTCCCTTGACAATTTCCTCCCCCGTGTCTATCTCCTAGTCAAACAGGAGACAGGGGTGAATCATGGTTTTATATGAATTCAGATCCCAGCTTACCACCTCCTAGCAGTGTGACCACCATTAACTTAGTAGATACTGGTTGAACACATCCTCTACACACGCTTCGCTAGCTATGGGGAGTACAGCAAGTCTTTTTAACCTCTGCGTCTCTGGTTCCTGATTTGCAAAATGGCAATCATAGTGCTTCCTTTGATTGTACAATTGATGAGGGAATTAAATAATGAATAAAATGTGTTTAACAGTGCCTGCCACTTGGTTAGCCCCCTTAACAAAAAATAATTATTGCTGCTATTATTGTTTACAATTCTAGAATAATATACCTGTCAGTAATAAGCAGGCTGAAAAGAATTAAGCCAGAGGACAATGAAGAAATAAATTCTAGTAGCAATACCATTGAGATGAGCAGTTTACCTGCCATAAGGTTGTACAGTGTTGATAATTAAGGATTATCCATAAAACCCGTGGGTTATAGCTGAACATATGATGACACTGGAATGCAACTATTCAAAAAAATTCCAGAGAAACTCTGCTTGAACTGTCAACACTTTTTTTTTTTTAAACTACTTTCTATAGGGTGGTTGGAGGACGTGAGCTGTAGAGATCTTTCCATCCCTGGGCCATGAACTCAGCACTTCTGATGATGTCCCTGCGGGTTTCCTTGTCTGGGCCTTCAGGCTGTTGGTGCTGAGAGAGGCAGCAGCCTCTGACCAGACTCCTCTTTCCTCCTGTAATTTACTGTGTCTTTAGGGGGAAGTTATCTAATCTTTAAATCTACGGCACACTTCATTGTTTAGGCTCTTTTGTTAGAGTCTGCATAGGTTTCCTTTATGAACCTGTGTGGATATGTGAAGCACAGTTTGGTCTGTAATACACTGAGGTTAGTTTGCTAGAGGTAAGTTCTGAGATTTATGTGTGTGTCGCCATCAGTCCAACCTAGAATTACACAGTAAAGCAAACTTTCAATTTTCCCTGGTCAGAAGGAAAGATTCACTGTACGGACAAAAGCCCAAGACTATTTACTTTCCACCAGACTATTTGCATTACTTTTCCTTTATGTTGTGTGATGGATAATTCTCATGACTTTCTGGGAATCTGTCAGTTAAAGGAATTTAAAGTAAATCTTATGCTGTGCTAGTTATTTGGTGATTGGTTTTCCAGCTCTTGCTTTTGGTCTTCCTTCTTACGTCATTTAGCCGTGTTATTATTTTTTGAAATTATTATCTTTTTAATCGTGTTTAGAGAGCAGAAGGTAGAGAGAGAGAGAGAGAGAGAATGATTTGCTGTTCCACCTTTTTATGCATTCATTGGTTAAGGATTGAACCCGTAACCTTGGTGCATCAGGACAAGGCTCTAACCAGCTGAGTTACCCAGCCAGGACTATTCATTTATCTATTGAAGGACATTGGATTGTTTCCAGTTATTGATGATTATGAATAGAGTTGTTGTAAACCTTTGTGTATCATTTTGTGTGAACATAAATTTTCAATTCACTTAGCATATTAGTTTTCTATGGCTGCTGTAAGAAATTACCATAAAGTGGATCGCTTAAAACAATAGAAATTTATTTTTCACGGCATTAAAAGCCAGAAGCCTGAAATTAGTATCACTGGGGGAAGTCGTGGTGTCAGCAGGACCTCGCTCCCTCCAGAGGCCACCAGCATTCCTTGGCCTGTGACCCCTTCCTCTAATCCAGTGGTTCCCAATGTGGGCACCTGCTCCATAGGGGGGCAATTTGATTTTTAAGGGGGGATAATTGGAGAATGAGTTAACTGAATTTTTTTTCAATTTGTTATGGTTCTAGGGGCCTCATATACAGTATATAAATATGTATTGTGGCCCTAACTGGTTTGGCTCAGTGGATAGAGCATCGGCCTGTGGACTGAAAGGTCCCAGGTTCGATTCCTGTCAAAGGCATGTACCTTGGCTGCGGGCACATTCCCAGTAGGAGGTGTGCAGGAGGCAGCTGATCGATGTTTCTCTCTCATCGATGTTTCTAACTCTCTATCCCTCTCCCTTTCTCCCTGTAAAAAATCAATAAAATCAATAAAATATTTAAAAAAATATGTATTGTGACATATTTATGCATTTCAGTTCTCTGTTGTTTTGAAACTTTATTTGCTATTTTTTCATATCACTTCATATTATTTTTTAACAATTTCTTAGTGATTTCTTCCTCAGTACTTCAACTGTTCTTTCGTTCTTTTATTTTTTTCTCTTTCATGGATGCCATGTTCTTTGGAAGCGTGCTTAGACCAAGTTAATAGCCTTTTAGGCTTCCTCCACGTGAATAGGAGTTCACTTTTTGTCACAGGGTGGGGGGCATCAGGATTTTAGAGATGCTTAGGGTGGGGCATGGACAAAAAAAGGTTGGAAACCACTGCTCTAATCCCTCCAACCTCTCACTTCCATTGTTACTCTTCTTCTGTTTTGTAGTCAAATCTCCCTCCCTCTTATAAGGACACTTGTGATTATATATAGGGCCTACCAGGATAATCTTTTTATCTCAAGATCCTTAACTTAAGCACACCTGCAAAGACCCCTTTTTGCCATATAAAGTAGCATCACCAGTTCCAGAGAGTGGGGTGAATATGTCTTTTGGAGGGTCTTTTCAGCTTACCACACTTGGGTAAAGACCTAGGCATGTTATTACTGGGTCAGATGATAAGTGTACATTTAATTTTATAAGAAGCTGCCCAGCTATTCTGTAGAGTGACTGTCATTTACATCCCTACCAGCACCCTTGCATGCCAGAATTAATGGTATCCTTGCCAGAACTTAATATTATCAGTATTTTTTATTTTAACTGGTCTGGTGGGCACCACATTGTGATTTTAATTTGCATTTCCCTGCTGGCTGATGATTTTGACCATCCTGTCACATGAAAACATTATGCCTTTTAAGTTTCCTTTTTTATTACCTTCATTAGTATGAGGAAGAAAAGAATGAACTGAATCATAGCTAAAAAAGAACATTACTCTTTTACAGTAGAATATTTCTAACAGCATTGTTATACAGTGTAGTACACATTATAAATCTCTTTTATTCCATTTTATCTCCTTTAATTTCTTCATAAAGTTTTGCTTGAGTTAATGATATGCTTGATTCTAATTTAAGAGGTGACGGTTATAGAGCTTTATAATGAGTAATAAAAAATCCATGTCATGCTGATTCTCTTTTAAATGATCTTTTTAAATGAAAAATCTTTAACAAGCCCCACCACCATGACCGATGACCCCACATGATACGGATGTATCTTTTTGTCTGCTATCAGGCTGCAGTTCGCACTGGTTAATGTTGCTGTAGGTCACTTTTAGGGACATTTAGCCATCTTTTAGATTAGATTTTAAGCACTAACCATTTATTTTGTCTTGAAGCAGTGATTTATAGTAATAAATTATGCAGAGTTCTTTTTTGGTCCTTGATTAAGTCTAACATAGTATCATTTATTACTTGAATTCTTGTAGAGTTATGAGGGTTAATTACATGAATGCCAACGAGATTAATAATTATCTGAGCACATCCCTGGGTTGTAAGTTCGATCCCCGGCCCCAGGTCAGGGCACATGCAGGAAGCAACCAATTGATGTCTCTCTCTCATTTCGATGTTTCTCTTCCTCCCTCCCTTCCTCTTACCCACCCCCCTCTACTCTCTCTAATATCAATGTAAAAAGTATCCCCGGATGAGGATTAACAACAACAACAAAAATCTAGAACGAGATTTCCTGCTGTACAGCTAATTTTAATGGGAAGGGATTTATTATAGAGTATTATATAGTAACAGAGTTATTGGGAGGGAGAGGGTGCTAGGCCAAACTTCATGAATGATTCCCAAGGCCACTCCACAGACCTGGGCCACCAAAGAAGCTGTAGCCTCTTGGTCATTGGGAAGTTGCCAGCTCTAGAACCGTTGCCACAGTCAAGAACATTATGTTCCTGGCTCCAGAGCAAAATAGATGTCCTCCCTGCTGCCACTTGATACCCATGAAGCTAATGCCTGACACAGGACCCCTGATTCTACCCCAGAAAGCCAATGGCTGCCACAGCTAGACTTGCCTCTGGCAGCAGCGAAGTGTGCTCTGCTTCTCATCTGCTTTCCAAATCTCATGTGATTGTATCCGGTTGGTGAAACCTAAATCATGTCCAAACCCTAGCTGCAAAGAAAGCGGTGAGGTGTTTTTCACTTTCCAGCCCTGCAATATACT
The DNA here is from genome assembly GCF_000147115.1 of Myotis lucifugus. Lineage (NCBI taxonomy): Eukaryota > Metazoa > Chordata > Mammalia > Chiroptera > Vespertilionidae > Myotis > Myotis lucifugus. The sequence goes on along the minus strand of NW_005871761.1, from coordinate 98,796 downwards.
AGAAAGGACGCCAGGAGGAGGATGGAATGGATACTAAGCATCATCCACCTTTTCATCACAGGTTCTTACCCTGACAGTAAGATGTATCATAGAATTTAGGGAGTCTTTGACTCCTGGAGTTTTATGTACCCTTTGTGAATGTGCATGAGAACATTTTCCTTTGAAAGGAGCCAATGCTTCCATTAGATTCTCAAAGGGACAATGATCGAACAGAGGGCAAACACCATTGCCCAGATAGTTTAGTGATAGGCACTCAGATTCTGAAATCAGGCAGACCTGGGTTTGAATCCTATCTCTGCTACTTCCTTGGTATGAGATCTTGGACATGTTATTTCACTTCTCTAAGCCTTAGTTTTCTCATCTTTAAAATGGGGATATTGGTGCTTATCTCCTAGGGTTGTTATGAGGGTGAAGTATAGAATGCATGTATATTAAATGCCTACTATATTGGCTAGCTCAGAATAACCAGTAACTAACTAGTAGTTTCATTCATTCATTCTTTAGAAGAAGGTGGCAACATGAAAATTTTGTTGTGCTGCTGCCTCTGTTAAGAATACCCCCTGGTAGACTGGGAGTAGAAAGGAAGATGTTTAAATAGGAGGTGAGGAGAGCTTGAAGAAAGGGAGATGACACCAAGAGCCATCTTGGATATGGGAGTGACTAGTCTGGGCAGAGACGGGGAGGAGGTAAAGATGGTTCCATGAACTTCAGTCTGATAACTGGAAGTGGGAGTGACATTCACAGAAATAGGGCGATTCTTTGTAGTTGTTCCTTAAGCAGAAGGTGAAGCTTTTGGTTCTGGACGTGCTTTAGTAATGGGATTGGGTTGTCAGTCTCCATTCACCCTTTCCCCGCAGTGGTTTGTATTTTTGTGTCCCTCACTTATCACTTATTTGCATGTCATTCATGGTTCTCACCATGACTTGGAAGTCTAGGTCTCTAGAGAGAATCCACTGTAATGATCAGAATACCTGCCTGGTAGGGCTTATTTCCTGTGGGTTCAGCAGGACACACCTCTTCATGTAGCTTTCCTGTTCACACCTAAGGTGTGTGATGTGTTAGCTGTAATAATGTGTCAATTAGGAGGCCCTTTTGATCAGTTCCGTTTCCCCATCTTGCATAACCAAAGCCCTGTTTTCTCGAGACCTTGCCGCAGGCCTAACGCTCCTTTCCCGGGGTTTGTGGGGATTGTGGGGTAATGGCAGTGTGTGCAGACCCCGCTCCAGGGCCTCTGCTTGAATGCTGCTCTCTCTGGTCTCCCAGAGCCCTCCCTGGTCTGTGACCTCCGTCTTCGAGGTGTGCTGTAGCTCTGAAGGTAGTGACTGAGGACAAGGACACTTGGCAGGACCTGTGCCTGTCAGGAGCGTCATTGTGCAGGAAGAGCGCTCTTCAGTATCATGGATAAGTTTTTGTCAAAACTCAGAAAAGTGATTACACTTCTCATTCATTAAACAAACGACTTGTAAGGATTGCAGTTGTCCCGTTATGTAAATCAGTATTTCACAGAAGCACGTCTCTGTGAGAAAAGGGGCAACCACTTTTCTTACAAAGAAGAACAGGTCTATCAATGCAAAGGTCAACACACATACATTCGTTTCCTGCTGTGGCCGCTTCCCAAGTTACACTGGCTTAGAAAAGCAGCTGGATTTGGGAGGCTTCGTGGTTTCTCACTTCCTTGCGCTGTGACTTTTGACAAACGGAGTTAGCACTGAGGCTTTTTCCCATTCAGTTCTCCTGGAGAGAACTGCTTCCCGGGCTTTCTGCATTTGGGTGGGTATTTTAATGAATTATTGGTCACATGAACGATAGACATTTGCCTCAGGTTTCTTACATGCTATTGCAACAATCTTTAGATTTCAAATTAGTTCAGTAGGTCACTTAATTCTTCCAACACAATAACGTTGGTGCCTTGATCAGCTGTTTTTCAGCAATGCTATAAATGGGCGCTTTTCTTTTCTAAGCCATAGAAATACATTTTACTCTAGCATTTTCTCTTCGCCTTTGGGATCATCTTGACAGTGTCTAAGGCAACCCGATAGTGTTTTGCCAAAAAAGAAAAGAAGTAAGGGCTGTGGGAGTTGAGAGGAAAGTTGCTGTTTCTGTTGTGCTACTTGCCAAGTTAGAGTTATCTTCGGATGTCTAAAAGAAACGAAAAGAAACTTTTGTACACGGTGCCAGTCTGCTGCTGGCCTTTGCAGCGTCAGCAGTGGCTGCCTGCAGTTCTGCTATGTGGTAACGGATTTGAACCCACTTTGACATGATTGGGAGAAGGTTTTGAGGTGTGTGTGTCTGGGAGTGTTTTAACAGGGAGTGAAAACAAAGCTGCTTCTTGCCTTGTGCACATGGTTGTGGAATTGGGCGTGGAGTCCTCCAGGCCCTCAGCCTGGGCAGAGCTGGGCTTCCCTGGTGCTGCCTGCTGGGATGAGGGCAGCTCTGAACACTGGGTGCAAAGGGGGACTCAGATCATTTTATTCTGCAGAATTCTCGTCTGACCCTGCGAGAAGGCAGTCTGGAGCCCTTTGAGGAGCATGCGTTATAGATGAAGAAACTGAGGCTGGCTCACGTGTACTCTCAGAACACAGAGAGAACAAGCTGTTCTAAGACAGGCTCTGGGACCAGCCCATCTGGGAAGGGCTTGGTCCTGGAGGAAAACGCCAGATGGTGGGAAGTGCACAGGCCCCGCTTTCCTGTTGAGAAGCTAAACTTCATGCAAAAAACTGCAGGAGCTTGATTAGGGTTCTGAGAAAGCTAAGAAGCTATGGCCCCACCAAGGCAACCCGCCTGTCCCACCCCAAGCACTGTCTCTTTCCCTCAGGAGTTTTACCTCAGTTCCTTAGCTGTAAAATGGGACTAATAGTGCCTTCCTTGAAGGGCTGCTGCAATATTGCTTAGATGTTCTGCTGACTTATATTGAGTGCTTCTGAGCAGGATGCTGTGCTGGGTGCTCGATTTACAGAGCGGCTACGAAAGACAGACCTGGGATGGGGTTCTGACTCAGTCTTTACTAGCTTTTCTAACTATACTAGTAGAGATGTAGTAGTAGCTTTTCCAGCTATAGAGATGTAGTAGTAGCTTTTCTAACTATAATAGTAGAGATCTAGTAGTAGCTTTTCTAACTAGTAGAGATCTAGTAGTAGCTTTTCTAACTATAGAGATCTAGTAGTAGCTTTTCTAACTATAGAGATCTAGTAGTTATCTCAGCCAAAATCATACCTATTTCATTGGATTTGGGAGGTTGACTTAGCAAGGGCATTATCTTGTTCATCAGAGTGGAGGAAGACTGATAAGACACTTTGCAAAGGTTCTCCAGGGCTGAGGAGGCCTGGGGGCAGCTGCACACCTTGCAGGCTCTCCTGTTTCCCAGGGTATCAGCATTGACTGTAATTGTTGAGTGGATGTTGTGTGTCTGGGATTCTCCTAGGGGTTTGCAATCAGTCTCTTTGCTTACGCCTCCCATATAGCCCCACAGGGCCTGCATTCCTAGCCACACTTCTCACACAAACCGGCTTGTCTCAGTGGTGGACAGGATTGGCGCCCAAGCTCCTGTCAACCTCAGAATGCTCACCCCCAGGCCACGCTGTGTTTAGTTTCAAAGATTTAACCTGGTGTCACCTTACGCTTGGTCATTGAGTGATTGGGGTTAAGTTTGTTATTTGCCCACAGGATGTCATTTCGCTGCACCAAGGATGGACAGTTGCAGTGTTTGGTCTTGTCCCTCCTTAAAGTCAGCCCTTTACTGTGGGGACTTATAAGAACTGGACTATTATTATCAATTACGATTCCTGTTCCTCTGGGGTTTGTAATAAAAACCCCTGTCCTGTAACAAGAGGTCTGTGTTCCTGCATTTCTTTCTGTTCTCTTAACATATAGATCCTTCCAAGTCTTACAAATATCAGGGACTCTGGGAAGCAGGAAATACTCTGATCTTCTCTAAGTGGCTGTATAACTGATCCTTGTAAAAAGACCTTAAAATACTAGGAAATGACTTTTCTGCTTAAACGTTAGGGTAATAAGTCCTTATTATACTGCTTCTCTACTTTTTAAGGAAGAAAATTTCTCACAAAATTTTGGGGAGCTAAATTTATTTCCCTCCCCCTTTATAACCATTTATGATCTTTTACAGATCATTCAGATCTGCTAATTGACTTCCGGATGGGAAGGTGGCATCTGTCCTTTCTCCAACCTGCCAGTCCTTCCCTGCCCTGAAGCCTCTCACAGCCTTTTCTCTTTTCTTTGTGAAGGAAAGGTCTCTCTTTTGAAGCATTATTAGGACTAGGAGAACAAGATCAAGAATTGCCAAAATATCCTGTTTTAAACCCCCCTCCTCTTTTAAAATTCATTGTTAGACATTATGCAGTGAGAATCCATTTACCGTTACCAAGCATGAGGGCCTTTCTTCCACATCACCTCACAAACACTGCTACAGTATGATCAGGAGACTCCCTGTTAATATTCTGTTTCCTCTGGAATAGTTTAAGTCTTCATTTAGTGGACTATCCAGCCATTTCTTTAATTTTTTTTTTAGTAATGTAAAAGTTAATTTTTTTCCACAAATGAAATTTTATATTTATCTCCGTAAAAGAGCTAAATGCTCATTATTCAAAAAGAAAATTCGGAAGTATAGAAAGGGATACTGAAGAAAGTAGTATAAATCACCACAATCCCACTACTTAGAGATAACTACTGTTTATTTTGTGGCAACCTTTCAGATTTATTTCTCTGCCTATAGCCACACCCCGTTTACACAGAAGAGTTCATATTAGATAAGCAGTTTCTGTTCATTTGCTTTAAAAAGCTCACCTTACAATAGATTGTTCACATTTCTCCATGCCGCTGAATGTCGATGGTAATTTTTAATTTTGTGTTGTGTGCATTTTATAGTTCATAGTGATTGTGTATGTTTATGATTTTCAAACGCGTATTTACAAAGAAAACAGTTCGCGGTTGTTGGGTGCATAGTGCTCCAGGCACTTTATAGGAATCGTCTCATCGAATCCATCCCTTCCTCTGGATTTATGCAGTCCCCTCCTCACTGATAGTCCTGCTTTCGGCCTTTCTGCTTTACAACTTCTCTTTCATACAGAAACCTTAATAATCTTTCAGGAATGCAAATGAGATCATATTGCTCCTCTGCTTAAAACCCTGCAGTAGCTTCTTATTTCACTTTAACTAAAAGCCAGATGCCTAACTGAGGTCTGGCCTATGTCCCCAGCAGCCCCTCACAGCCACGTTGGCCTAGCTTTTTATTCCTTAAATATGACAAATCTGTTTTAACCACAGGGCCTTTGCACTGCTTTCTAGTTCCTCTGCCCTGGGACATTTGGATAATTGACTCTTTTCATTCAGGCTCCAGTTCAAATTGAATTCACGTAAGGCAAACCCCATTATCCATATACTTTGTAGAAAATTTTAAAAGTATAGAATAGAACATGTCACTTATAATCTCACCATTCACTCTTAACATTTTTGAAATTCTTTTTCGTACATTTGCTTCATTTATTCATTCTTTTGACAAAATGTCTGCAATATGGCAGGTGTATTGTACGGGTGTTTGTGGAGGTTACAGCTTAAACCAGACGATGATTCTTGCCTTTGTGAGGTCTGTTGGGACATTCCTCCTTCTGTGGAGGGGATTGCAGGCTGTAATAGTCAAGAACTCAGACTCTAGGGTCAGACTGGCAGGCAGGATTCAAACACTTCGGTGAGCTCGTTACTGACATTCTCAGTCTCAGTTTCCCACCGGCGTTAGTTATCTATTTCTCATGACAAATTGCCTCAAAATGTATTGCTTAAAACAGCGAATATGTATTACCTCACAGTGTCTGTGGGCCAGGAATTCAGAAGTGGCTTAGCCGGGGGGTTCTGGCTTGTGGTCTCCACTGAGGTTGCAGTCTAGATGTGGACTGGGGCTGCAGTCATCTGACCGCTTGACTGGGGTGGAGGATCCACCGAAGGGTGGCTCAGTCACCGGGCTGGCAAGGCGGTGCTGGCTTTTGGCAGGAGGCCTTGGTTCCTTGCCACACAGACCTCTCCACCGGTTGCTTGAGTGTCCCCAGAACAAGAATCTAAGAGACCACCACAAGGCAGAGGCTACATAGTGTCTTGTGACCTGGCAGCAGAAATCCTAAGGACCCATTCATGTCTGCAGTATCCTAGTAGTTATGCAGGTCAGTGAGGGAGGGGACCACACAGTCAGGTGGAAATCCCTGGGGGCCGTTTTGGATGCTGGCTACGATGCTGGCTGCAGCATCAAAGTGGTAACACATCCTTGGTTTATAATGAGGATTAAATGAAGTAATACATATAAAGTGAATGCAAAAAAGTTCTCGTACATAGTAAGCACTCAAATATCTTAGTTTGGATTGTGTTGTCATTACAGTCATACCACCTCCTCCCCCAGCACAAGGGGAAAATGAACCTAGCAGGAAGGGGGCAGGAAGACGGCGGGAAAGGCTTCTCCAGGGAGGGGACATTGATGCTGAGAAGACGGGACCTACAAGCAGGCTGTGGAGAAGTTAAGAACATTCCAGGCAAAGGGGCAGTGAACGCGAAGGTCCTGAGTGGGCAGGCAGCTGGCTGGAGCAGGGAGTGGCAGCGAGGGAAGCAGTGAGGGGGCCAGGGGCCAGGAAGCGGTCATCACTGTGCCCGTAGGGGAATATAGCTGGGCTTACCCAGAAACCACAGGAAAATAAGAGCCAAGGCTCTGGAGTGCATTCATCCTGTGAAGTGAGGTTCGTGTGCCCCAGGTTTCCCAGAACTCCTCTTCAAGTTGTTTTACTTCTTTCCCACGGGGGAGCACAGACCGGGGTCTTCTGGTCCAGACCACGCTCTGTTCCTGCCTTCTCATGGGTGGCAGACTTCCTCTTCCTGCAGGGGCCGTGCTTCTCTTGTTTCACATGTGTCTTCCTTTCATTTAGCAGGACAGATGCTTGTTCTGATGAACGTTACTTTGCAGGGTGATTTTTTATTGTTAAATGTGACTGATATGCTTCTCTTCAGACTTTCTAGCCGTTCTGAACGTTTTTTCCACCACGACACCACTACCAGCGATGGATTCGTTTGGTCAGTGCCAGGATTGGGAAAACCGGTCGGCTCTCATGCCCCAGCAGATTTGTGTAACTTGCAAAAATTTCAGCATTTGTTAAAACAGTAAACCTGTGGCATAAAGAAGAAAGCAAAAGGGGCTTCTCATGGTTTTTATTTTATGGGGGTTTTTTGGTGAGGAAGTTCAAAGCCTTTATCAGCTTCTCAAGGGGTCAGAGGTGCAAGGGGAGGCTTCGATGCAGTTATGATAGTGCTATCGGCACCCGCTGGGGGACACCTGGGTGCTGCTCACCCACTCCTGTGGAGTCTTCCAGGATGTAGCAGGGTGGGCATTGAGTCCCTGTGACAGATGCGGATGTGCCATGGTTCAGTCCCCTGGCCCTCTGTTGCTGGACACTAAGTGGTTGGACGTTTTTCTCCCCAGAATCATCTTTGTGATCCATTTTTGTACGTTCTTATTATTTCCTTAGGATAAATTCCTACACGTGGGATTTCTGCATCAAAAGAATAGGTCCTGTTAAAAGCTTTTGAACATATTTCTAACTGCCCCTCTGGAAGGAGTATCTAATTAGATCAGTTACTTGTGCTCTGACAATAACAGATCAGTCTTTATTTAGCTTTTAGAAGGGAGGAAATCCAGTTATTTGGTGGCCTAGAGACGAAATTCAACCCCACAGACCCCGTGTTTCTAATCTGTCTGTTAGGCCCCCATAAGCCCCCTTTGCTTTCTTCTTTATGCCACAGGTTTACTATTTCAACAAATGCTGACATTTCTGCAAGTTACACAAATCTGTTGGGGCATAAGAGTCAACAGGTTTTCCCAGCGCGTCAGTCGGTGGTAGCGGTGCTGTGGTGGAGAAAGGCTGGGTGAGGAAGCTGCCGCAGGACTGTCCTGCTCTCCTTCCGAGGGTTCCCTGAGGAGAGAGAAGGTGCAGCCCAGCCATGGGTGAATTCATCAGATTGTATTTGGCAGAATGGAGACCAAGTGGGTGCAGGTCGTCGCCCACGACACGGTTCCCAGGGTGGTGGAGAGACTGCTGCCCAGAGCTTCCGACGGGGAGGGCCCTGGGGCCATGGCTTGCGTTGGTCGCTCTGAGGAATGTGGCCGTGGCATTCCACAGACACATACCAAGCACACTTGGCCTCCCCCAGCGCCTCCGCCAGCTTGCTCCCCATCATGCTGAATAACCAGAGCAACCCACGCGACCACAACATGGAAAGTGGGTCTAGCCAGGCAGGACAGAGGCCCGACTGTGGGCTCAGGGCAAGAAAGGGTGATGGTAGACAGACTTCTGAGTAGGACCCTGAGAAAAGAATGGGAAAAGCGCAGTGAATGTGGCCCTTCTGACAGGAAATCGGAGTGTCGCGTAGGTGGCTAACCCTGGTGGCTGTGTTAAGTGTTGCTCACCAGGGCACAGAGGAGAATGTCCCCTATGGTTAGCAAGATGGAGAAGCACAGGTGCTTTCAAGGGCTTTTCCCCCCGAGCTAATGGGATCTCGCTAAACCTGGTCTTCACATTCCAGTCCTGTCCTTTTCTTGATGGCTTAGCCTGTGACCATGGCATCATCTTCTCAGATGCCCTGCCACCTCCTCTAGGTGTTCTCCTGGATTCCTCCCTTCCCCTCACTCCCCACATCTGATCTAGCAGCAAACGCTCCAGAATAAATCCCAGAGTAAATCACCACCTGGCCCTATCCTCTGCCTGTGCACGGCCGTCTCTGTCCTGAGAGACTTCCCAGCCTCCCAGCCTGGTCTTGTTCCTGTCTGTGTCTGCTCTCCGGCTGCCATGAGAAACCTTTCCCCAGGCATCGACAGCAACCTTTTCACTGCCCAGGTTCCTTCCAGCCGGTACCCATCTCAGTTAGAATAGAATTCCCAACTTCTCTCCACAGCCTGTGGCCCCACATGGTCTGAGCCTGGTTTTCCACTCGGACTTCACTTCCCATCACTCCCTTTGTTTACTGGGGTGCTTTTCCCTGTTAGTGCCTGCCCCAGGCTCTGCCCTGCCTCTGTGGGGTACTCTCATACCACATCTTCTGTGCCTGGCTCATTCACACCATGCAGGCCCCAGCTCCCGTGGCACCTTTTAGGAAAGTCCTTCCCTGACATCCAGTTCAGAGTACCCACGCCAGCACCACTTCTGTATCTCCTTCCCCTTGTAATTTCTCCACAGCACATGCCATCTGCAATCACCGCATGTATTTATGGATATAGTTGTTTGCTCTCCTCCTGGAACCCAAGGCCCCTCAGTGATCCCCTTCTTTTAAAGCAGGGTGGGGAACGTCATGCCCACAGGCTGTATAAGGCCTGTGAAATCATTTGGTCTGGCCCTGCCAAGGCATCAGGGGTGAGTTAATTACATGTTTAATCAAATATAGCAGGCTGAGTTTTAGGTTGATAATTTTGTATGGCCCACCGAATGATGTTAAAAATATTCAAATGGCCCTTGGCAGCAAAAGGTTCCCCACCCCTGTTCTAAAGGCTCACCTGGCCTCGGAATGTCCTGGGGAGTCTGACCCCCAATGGGAATATTACATTTTAGTTCTGGAAGAGCTGCAGGTTGTATGAGAAAGAAACACATTTGATTTCTCAAACCAGCCACAGCATAACTTCCAAAAATGAGAGGGCATGCGCGCGCGCACACACACACACACACACACAGGCATCTCTTTTAAACAGAAATGGTCATCTGTATTTGAGCAAAGAAAGTTTCAGACAGAGGGAAACATTAACATGTAGCTCCTAACAAATTACTCAGTCATCAAAATTTAGGCTGAGGGGAACTCTGTAGAACAAATAACTTGGCTTCATTAATGGGTAAATTGAAAGAAAAAAAATTAAGTGGAATTTGTAAATTAAAGGAGACATAATTGCAATGTGTGGAACTTACTAAGATCTTATTCCACACAAACTAGAAAAATTGGGGAAGTTCATTTGTGAGCTGATTGGGGAACTTTGAACTGACTGAATATTGGATGATATTTAAGATTTATTGTTAATTTTTTAGATGTGATAACCAAAAGAGTCATTATGTTTAAAAGTTAGTCTTACAGCCCTGTCTGGGTAGCTCAGTTAATTAGAGTGTCATCCTGATACACCAAGGTTGAGGGTTTGGTCTCTGGTCAGGGCATATACAAGAAGCAGCCAATGCATGCATAAACATGGGCAGCAAATCGATGTTTCTCTCTCTTTCCCTTCTTCTCTCCCTCTAGAAAACCAATTAAAAAAGAAAATAGTTTTTATCTTTTAGAGTCATATTGAAATATTTCCAAATGAAATGCTGTAATCTATATATATATATAAATAAAAGGCTAGTATGCAAAGTGTCCCCTCCAGAGTCTGACCGGGAGACCAGGAGTTCAATTGCTCGCTATGATGTGCGCTGACCACCAGGGGGTGGTGCAAAATGAAGGAAGGCCCCGGCCAGCAGCCAGAAGGCCCTGATCGCCGGCCAGGTCTAGGGACCCTACCTGTACACGAATTTCATGCATCGGGCCTCTAGTATCAGGTATTTGCTTCAGAATAATCTGGGCAGGAGGAGTGAGTGGGAATGTAGGGAAAGCCAGTCAGCTCTGAGTAGACCAGGTGGGGTGGCACATGGGGGTTCTTGGGGTTCTTAAACTGCTCTCTCTACTTTGAGATATATATTTTTAATTTCCATAATAACATTTTAAACTAGGAGGTTGTACCTCCAGAACCCTGATTTTCACAAGCCAGCTGTCTGCTGGAGCTGAGTGGCTGCTGCTCTCCTAAGGAGCATCTTTTTAAATGGGAGAACCCTCCCTGTACATTTAATTCATGTGTACAACTGCCCAGTCCCATCTGAGAGTTAGCTTCCTCTTTTTCTGTTTCCTTCTTGATGGAAAGACTGGTGGCGGGATTTACTTGGTTGCCACGTTTGAGAACATATAAATTAATCCATGCTTTGCTAAGTCTACAACTTCGTGGGAGGCTTGGTGTGACCTGGCCTTTAGGAGCGATGTGGAGCTTATGGAAGACTCACTGGCATGAGCGAAGCCTTCCTACACTAGAGCCAGTGGGGATGCTCCCGTGTGATCTCAGCCTGGTGGGAATGGAGGAGAGGCAGCACCAAGTAGCAGAAATAGGAAGCTTTTACCTGAGACCAGCCTGCCTGCTGTCAGGGCTGAGAGCTCCTCTGCAGCCCCCACAGCCCTCCTCAAGTCAGTGTCAACTTGCACTGGTCAAGGGGATTGTTGCTTGTTATAGCCAGTGGAGAAAGGTAGTGAGATATAAGATGGCCATGATTTTCTGACCTTGTGGGTATTGTGTTCCTGGCAGTGCAGTGTTTGCTGAAGGAACAAATTAGTGAGTCTTTCCAAGCCTTGGGGACTTATCTATAATAGACCCACTCCATAGGTCATTGGGAGAATTAAATGAGCACCTCTGTGAAAAACCTAACATAGAGCAATTAAGTATTCATTAACAAGGAACGACAAAATTAATTGTGGCCACCATTCTGTGCAATACTCTTTATTATTATTATTATTATTATTATTATTTTAAATATATTTTATTGATTTTTTTGCAGAGAGGAAGGGAGTGGGATAGAGAGTTAGAAACATCAATAAGGGAGAAACATTGATCAGCTGCCTCCTGCACACTCCCCACTGGGTATGTGCCCGCAACCCAGGTACATGCCCTTGACCGGAATCGAACCTGGGACCCTTGAGTCCGCAGGCCGATGCTCTATCCAGTGAGCCAGACCGGTTAGGGCCTGTGCAATACTCTTAAGTTGAGAACTTTTACCTTTTCACTTAACACAAGCACTTTATAACTTCTCATTGGCATATCTGGGTCGCCACCATCTTTACTCCTGTACTTTAGGGTCATTATTAAGTAAAATATGAGTGACTTGAACACGGGCACTGCAATTCCTCAACAGTTGGTCTGATAACCTAGATGGCTACTAAGTGACTGATGGGCAAGCATAGAGCATCGAGATGCTGGACAAAGGGATGATTCACATCTCAGGGCAGGATGAAGCGGGAGGGCTTGAGATTTCATCACGCTACTCAGAATGGTGTACAGTTTAAAACTTATTAATTGTTTATTTCTGGAATTTTCCATTTAATATTTTCAGACTGTGGTTGACCACAGGTAACTGAAACTACAGAAAGCGAAACCACCAAGAAGGGGTGATGCTGTATATAACACATGCTATTGGTATCTATGTTGAAAGTGTACTAAAAACATTCACCACAAGGTGGCACTCTTAAAAAAAAGGAACAAAAGATGATAGGTCCACATTGAGTTTTAGACATGGAATTGAGTAGAGGCAGCTAGAGTGCCAATTTATTTTCTATACAATTGCGCTTCGAGGTTTGAACAAATAAGGAAATCAAGTCCTTTCATTCTATTGGCTCAATAAGTTATGCAGATGTCAGAATATAGGAATATTTGTTTTTTCTTATTAAGCACTATGACATATTCATATTAACTTATGCTTTATTTTTAAAATGGTCTAGATTAGGGGTCCTCAAACTACGGCCCGCGGGCCACATGCAAATACAAATATTGTATTTGTTCTCGTTTTGTTTTTTTACTTCAAAATAAGATATGTGCAGTGTGCATAGGAATTTGTTCATAGTTTTTTTTTAAACTATAGTCCGGCCCTCCAACGGTCTGAGGGACAGTGAACTGGGCCCCTGTTTAAAAAGTTTGAGGACCCCTGGTCTAGATATTGTCATTCAGAAGCTTGTATGCTTAACAGGGAAAAATACACCTGTAAAGAGAACATCATAGATACTTCTTCACAAATGTTTTAAACATATGTTGCCTGATAATTACTATAGGAAGTACAATTTTAACATTTTGTGGTTCTCTTGATGCAAAGCATACCTGCCTTACTGATTTGAAATGGATACCTCCAAGCAGTTACTGCTGTGACTGGCTGGATTTAGGTTATTTTATCAGAATAACTAAATTATTATCAGGCTGGGTGACCCTTGTGCACCTTTGGAGGGAGAGGAAATATCTCTCATCTTACTAATTTCCCTTAATAATTTTTACTCCTGTATATGTTCATTGATTCATTTATAGATTTTTATTGTTTATTCAGACAAGGCATTGTGCTAGAGCTATTGAAGAGTCAAACATGATACGCATTTCAGAAATCGAATCAAGAGGATGAAACACCCAAACATTCAAGTGTTAGGCATTATTTGGTTCACATTAATAATATAGGCGAGAAGAATTACAGTGGTTGAGAGGAGAGATTGCTCCTTACAATGGTGATTGGTCAGGGAGAAATATAGGAGTAGTATTTGGTGGGGGGAAATGAGAGAGAACATTTGGGCATATGAAGAGCCAGAGTTAATGAGGCCAATTTTCACCCTACCCAAAATATGACTGTTGAAAGGAGTAGTAGGTGCAGGAAGGAGAGACAGGTTCTGAAGACTTTTCTTAACTATTTTTCATTCATTTTTTATTAATTTTTATTTGGCAGTCATATTTTAACTACTGAACCTCTTATTTAAAATATATTTTTCATATCAAACCACATTCTTGATTTCTGAGACAGATAATCTTTATGAGTGTCTCTGAGGCTATGAATTAGAGAAAAGTTGTGGGTAGGTTCTCTCTCTCTCTCTCTCTCTCTCTCTCTCTCTTTTAATTGTATCTAGTTTCCTGAATTATCTGTTTCCTTCAGGGTTAATCTGTTTGTCTTGGTCATTTTTTGTGATGCTCTAGGCTTTCCTCCAAAGTCTGGTGATCCTGGTTGTCCATTCATATTTAAGGAAGTGGGAATAGGAAGGCTGATTGGGAGTTCTGTGTATGTGGGTGGGATTATAGATTGCTACATTTCTGGATTAATGAGTAGGGGAATCAAGAAACCCTCTCCAAGGCTTTAACATTGGGGCAGCAACATGCTGCATTCGTTTTTCCCAGACTTTCCTGTATTTCTGTAGGAAAGGCCCCTCCTTACCGTGGTAAGTGTCTGGGTGTGGAGAGATGGGTCAGGTGTGTGTTTGGCTACCTACCATTTCATGTACAGGTTTATACTCCTCAGTTTTCACCCCGTGGCTCACTCGCACCCTCCATTCCTGGCAGATGGGCTCCCTCCATCACTGCGCTTCACGACTCTCCTCAGTGCAATTTCCCCAGGCAGTGCTGCCCCTCCACTTCCAGATTCCAGACGTTTGTTGAAATTTCTTATCTGATGACAACCCCCTTTCTCTTTTCTTCATTGTCCTGGGTTTAGACTTTTTATTCCTTTGTTGTAATTGAAAGGGGTCGCAGGAAGGAGTGGGGATAGCACATGTGTTCAGTCTACCCCTTGTTCCAGAAACCCAGTCATTATTTTAATACCTCTGATGATGGTGGATTACTGCAGACTAAGAAAACAGGCCGTTAAGCCAAGTATATATCAACTCCTAAGTATTACCTAGAGCTTATTTAGAATTTTTTAAAAGTTTCTTGCATTTTGAAAATTTGTCATTTTCTCAAAAAAAAAAGGTTTGTGAGAAATAGGAAAAAAACCCTTTCTAGTTAATTGAGAATTATGATTAAGCAAGATTTTAGTATTATCATATATTGATGAGAACTATGACTTTTAAAAAACAAATCTAAGACTTGATTTCTAATTACTTGTTTGAGAAACAGCCCCCCTGTGTCATTTGAGAACGGCCTTTGCCCTAAGTAGCTACCAGATGAATGAAAGCCGATCTGGAGTGATGGAGTGGCAGTAACAGCACTGGAGATATGTATGCAGTTTGTTAAGATGATTCAAATGGTAGTTATGGTAACAAAGAGCAACAGAGGGAGAAAGAGAGAGATACTGGAAAAGCAGCAGCCATTTTAGGAACAGCCATTATTCATAATGGCAAAGTTGTTTACTATAAAAATTCCATCCTTCTTTGCTCTTTGCTGTCCTTCACCATTTTTACTTTGTTAGAGCTTGCTGACTTATAGCCTAGTGCAGTAAATTTCACCTCTCAAGCAAAGTCTGTAAAGTCTCGAGACATATTAAAGACTTTATTCCCCAACAGTAAGGCCCTAATACTGTTTAACCTTTTATGCTTGGGGAGGGGCAGTTTATACATTTATATAGGTAAGTGGGTATGAGGCGGTGCATTTGACAATGAACTGCCTCAACTAGGCAAACATGGCCACTTCAAGAACAACAATATATATACCATGTAAGTAATATTATGTGGGGAGTTACTTTGTGTTTAATTCCTCACCTAAAGATATGTTTTATTGATTTTTTTTTTTTGAGAGAGAGACAGACAGACAGACATGGGTCAGTTGTCTCCCATACATGCTCTGACCTGAGATGAACCTAAAACAAACTGCATCTTAACAAACTTAGGTGTGTACCCTGACCGGGAATGGAACCTGCAGCCTTTTGGTGCGTGGGACAACGCTCCAATCCTGAGCCACCTGGCCAGGGCACTTTGGGTTTAAGACAGTGTCATACTCTTGATGCCTTTAGGTGGCTAATGTCCTGCTTGGTAAAGATAAAATAGAAATAAGGTGAAGTTGCACTTGATCTTGAGAGATACTTCCAGCAAACTGACATTTAGCTTGATGGGTAGAGGTTTTTTTTAATCTTTCCCAGCAGCTCCGCTTTTGGTATTAATAGAGCCCACTCTGCCTCCTGGCACCTCGGGTGCCTTTTATAATGTCTGTGTTCTCAGAGGAACACTGCGAATGATCAGCAGCAAATGTAAGCTACTTTTAAGAAAGCAAACACAGTTTATGTTGGCTCATCCTCTGGTTTTTGGTAGGAGGGAAGCTGTGGGGCCTTTTGGAAGTGGAATGGATCAGGTAACACTGACGTTCCCTGGTTTTAGGTCATGCAGGTCTGTATAGCCTTGTTTGCTTTTATCATGTTGGTGGTGGTCTGGGGGAAACCTTGTAGCTTCCGTTTTGGAATTTTGCTCACTCCCTATCAATACTTCTTGCTTTAGACCTCACCTGCCATTTTTAAGTGAATAGCTCCCTCCACTTCCCATATCTCATGCTTTCCTCTCCTTGGTTGACAGGGCCTCATCCTCATGTCTCATCTTACATGTCACTCTCACAGAGACCTTTCCGGTCTTGATCAGTATTCATCCTTGGTCTGTATTCATCCCTGCTGGCACCTTTTATAGTTACGGTAAAGTCTGTTAGTGTGGTAGGTATTTAAAGCCTCCCTCCTCCACTAGACTGGGCTCCATGCAGGGAAGAGCTGTCCGTCTTGGTCTGTCTGCTCTGTCTGCAGTGCCTGCATTGAGCCTGGCACATGCCATGGGCTGATGCTGTTCACTTTGAATGACTGGGTGGATGGTCCGCCTTTGCCCATCCATCAGTTATCCACTCATGCTCGCCATCTTTGGTGGGTGCACAGGGGGACGGATTTAGGTGAGCCATTGGATGTTATCTTTATTAGGACTGGGAGAAATACAGAATTATTTCTGAAAATGGGGTAGGAGGACATGGGGAGGTTTCCCTTTTTTCAATAAAAAGATTAGAGGAGGGAACTCCAGATGTGTGGGGTATTCAGCACTGGAGAAATTGGAACTAGATTTCTTTCTTACTTACACGACCAAGTAAGTCCAGAAGGCAGGTTGGACTCTGAGTGGGCAGAGAAGGTGGATATGAAGTCCTAAAGAGATGAGCAAGTTAAGAAAAGATTGTGAAAAAATGGTCAGCCTATATTACCAGTTGGAAAAAGTGAGCAGACCATGATGAAATCAAAGGTGAGGAGAACATTCGCGTTACCTCCCTGGTCCTAGCGATTCTGTGAATGGGTACCTGACTGATCTTTCGGCTTCGAAGGCAGCCTTTGCCTGGATATAGTCACAGTCTGTTTTGAAGTTGTGCAGAGAAGCTCACTTGCGTCATTCTGAAGATGCAATGAGTCAACGCAGTCCCCGGGGAGCAGTAATGGCCTCAAACAGAAACTTGGAATGAAAAATAGCTGTGGTTTTAAAGACATAGTACTTTCTTCCTATGATTTCATTTGGTAATATGAAGATTAATTCACAGAAAACCCTCCTTAATGTGGGCCTTAAACGCATGTGGAATGATTGTTTTCCTATTTAACCTTTTAAAATAGGACATACAGTTAGGTGCTTGGTTTGGGGGCACTTATTAAAATAATTCTCCAGCACGCACTTGCCATCCACGTTGCCACCCCCAGCTGCTTTTGGACTTCTCAAGAAATGTCACCATGGCTTTTCTTGGTCTTTCTTGACCTTCAGTCATATTTACATGTATGAAATTTTTAGTGGAGAAGAATAATCAGAGAAGAATCTTTTCATTTAATTTTAACCATTGACCATATATACTATTTCAGCCTGATTTTTAAATTGATATCTTTTAATAGAATTACAGGTAACATCTCACTAAAACAAACAGCATGGGGATATCCAGATTCTTACTTGAAAATGTCTTTTATATTAGCAGATTTGCCAGCTGCATTATTATCTGTTAGTGTGTACCAAAAATATATTATTTTGAGATTAGAGAATTCCCAGTGGAATTTCCCCCTTAACCATCTAAATCTGTATTGCTTATTGCTTTTTTTTTTTTCTGTAGTGTCCTACTAAATAGTGAGGCTTCTGGGCAGGAAATGAAAGAGGAGGAGGCAATATAGAATAGTTCAGAATGGCTTTAACATGTGTGACATGCATGAGTATATACTCTACTGTGACCTGTGTGTGTGTGTGTGTGTGTATGTGTGTGTAAAGAAAATCTGAAAAAAGCCTATGAATTAACACATACCTTTATTATGGAGCATAGTGATATTTTCTATTTTAATTCATTTTTGGAAAATACTTGCAGTAACTTACTAGTGGATGTCATGACCAAGAATGAGTCCTGACCCAAGTTTAAAGACTGGTCATGTAAAGACTGTGGGCTCCAGAGTTTGTCTACCCAGGTTTAAATCCTGGCTGTCCCCTACCTCAAGCTTTGGCTCTGACTCCTGTGAATACCAATGGTGGCAGCACACCCACCTCGGGGATTTCTGAGAGGATTTGAGGAGATACTGAACTAAAGCTCTTAGCCAAGTGCCTGTCCAGAGTCTTCGTAACTCTCAGCTGTGGCAGCGGTGGTCGTGACTGTCCTTAAAGATGCTGCACAGCTGTGTTGGCTTCATGAGAAGTCGTGGAATTTCATTCCCTGAGGATATTGAGGAAGAGAGATTGTACTTGTCAAGAGCATTCATTATTACTTTCTTTCTTTATTTTTTAGTGAAAAATTTTAAACGTATAAAAAGTTGAAAAAACAGTGCAAAGAATCACCAGTATATCCCTCATCTAGATTCATCAACTTTTAACACTTCTACACTCTCCATCTCTCGCTTTACATACAAATACTTTCCTTCTGCCGAACCTCCTAGAAATTGGCTGTAGGCTCACAACAGCCAAGAACAGGGACATTCTCTTACACCACCACAGCACTATTAGCGCGGATAAGAAAATGAACATTAGCCCAATAACATTATATAACATGGGATCCATATTCAAAATTTCCCAAGTCTCAGTAACATTTTAAACAGGAACCATTCAAAGAATTTAGGATGAACTAGATGGCTATGAAGTTCGTCATAGAGCTAAAGACTCCTGCAAAGTTGAAAATATTAAAATGATGGTGTAGCCCTAGCTGGTTTGGCTCAGTGGATAGGGCATCAGCCTGCGGACTGAAGGGTCCCAGGTTCGATTCCAGTCAAAGGCACATGCCTGGGTTGCAGGCTCGATCCCCAGTAGGGGGCGTGCAGGAGGCAGCCGATCAATGATTCTCATTATTGATGTTTCTATCTCTCTCCCCCTCTCCCTTCTTCTCTGAAATCATTAAAAATAAAAATAAAATGATGGTGTATCTTTTTGGCCTCTTTAATGTAAACTCCAGAGAACTGACAAGATGAGGTAGAGCTTGTGGTTGCCTGCCCCATGTGAGCCAGGTAGCTGGGCAATCAGCGCACCTGCTTTAGAGATTGTATCCTTTACTTTGCCAGTTCACACGGATTTGTTCTGGTAATAAAACTGGGCACCAGAAAGATATACCTTGACTTGCAAATTTCCAAAGGCTGTCAAGACTCGTTTAAGCAATGATGTTTTCTTTTCTTTTTTGAGAATTTTTCACTTTAAGAAATATTTAGTTTTATTGATTTTAGAGAAGGGAGAGGGAGAGAGAGATAGAAACATCAATGATGGGAGAGAATCATTGATTGGCTGCCTCTTGCACGCCCCCTACTGGGGATCGAGCTCACAACCCGGGCAGGTGCCCTTGGCCAGAATCAAACCTGGGACCCTTTAGTCCGCAGGCCGATGCCCAAACCAGCTAAGGCAAGCAATGACATTTTCTGGTGAAAATGTAGGGCTTACCTCAGAAGTGAACACCAAGGCCTACTTCCTGGGTGGAAATGCTCTCCGTAAGTATTGTGAAGCTCTAATTATTAACTAGTATCCAGACTAATTGGAATTTCTGTAAATGGAATGTCCTTTTACCCTTCAGGACATTGTTGATATTATCCTCTCATTGCAATTTAGAACTTTTGGACTTTCTTCTGAGAAACAAATTGAGTTCATAGAAGCTGTATTGTGAAATGCATCCTTTGAGTTGAATTTTAGTACTGGGCTTTGCCTGCTCTTAAAAGAGGCAGGCAAACCCAGCTAATGAGTGAAGTTTTAAAACTAAGCCATCATTATCCTGCAGGTGACATGGGATCAGGGTGCATTGCTATTTTGTTGATTTAGGTGCTTCAAACTGCAAAGTTTGTGACTGCCCTCCAGTCATTTTTTTTTTTTTTACCTGCAAGCTTAACTCCAAAAGTTAGAATATGTCATAGTCAACTTCTTTTTTTTTTCATGTCAAGTTCTTAAACTAGCTGATTTATTTTGTTCATTTAGTGAGCTTGGAAAGTTTTTTTTTTTTTTGAGGCTAAGTTTAAGATACCTTAGAATATAAAAATATGTGTATTTCCTGGCCTGTTCTATCTTTTGAAGGCCAGATTTCATCAAAATAAATGAATCACTGTTTTTTCTTCTTTCATCATCCCCTAATTGGTTTCCAAAATAAAATGATTAATGGCTGAGTTTCTCAATTGTATTGTTTTGATTACAGTCCTACTGGCAGTGCTGGTGATCATTGGGAAACATTTTCAAAATGGGTGATTGTTCCTGACTAGGTCACATGACTTCACCAAGGGTCCCGGATATGTTGCTACTAGGAAGTCTTCAAAGAAGCAAGCAGGCTTTTCTTGTAAGTTAAGGAAAATGATTTTAAATAATGACAACTTAGTTACGATTAGGGCTCTGTTTTTTTAAAATATTTTTATTGATTTCAGAGGAAGAGAGAAGGAGAGAGAGAGAGAAAGAGAGAGAAACATCAATGATGAGAGAGAATCATTGATCGGCTGCCTCCTGCATGCCCCCTACTGGGGATCTAGCCTGCAACCCGGGCATGCACCCTTGATGGGAATCAAACCCAGGACCCTTCAGTCCACAGGCTGATGCTCTATCCACTAAGCCAAATCAGCTAAGGCAGGCTCTGTTTTTTCTTGAGATGTTTTTAGTTTTCAGAAAGGGAAAAAAGTGTAGGTTTTAGAGTTCTCTGGAGCATATTTTAATTAGTGAAGTGTTAGACCATTAGTTTGTATGAAAGCATCACCAGCTGGCCCTCTGGCAGAATATGCTGATTATTCCTGACTTCAGGTCCCTTTTTCCTGGTGCCCTCAAAAGGGGAACTCCCACCCTGGCTGCTGTGGCTCAATTGGTTGGGTGTTGTCCAGTGCACCAAAAACTTGCTGGTTCAATTCCCAGTCAGGGCACATGCCCGGGTTGCGGGCTCCATCCTTGGTATGGGCGTGCAGGAGGCAGAAGATTGATGTTACACTCTCACATTGATGTTTCTCTTTCTCTCTTCCTCTTCCTTTCTCTCAAAAAAAATCAATAAAAAGCCCTAGCTGGTTTGGCTCAGTGGATAAGAGGGTCGGCCGGCAGACTGAAGGGTCCCGGGTTCGATTCCAGTCAAGGGCACATGCTCGGGTTGAGAACTTGATCCCCAGTAGGGGATGTGCAGGAGGCAGCCAGTCAATGATTCTCTCTTATCATTGATGTTTCTATCTCTCCCTTTCCCTTCCTCTCTGAAATCAATAAGAATATATTTAAAAAGTCAATTTAAAAAAAGAAAAAGAGTAACTCCCTTCACATTTCTTAAACACTTTGTTTGAAGAGTGGTTTGTGAGGCACAAGGGTTTCTTCCGAGCACCTGTTTGCACTGCAGGCCTCCTGTTCCCTGTGCTCTGCTCATTGCTGCGCTATTCTATAGCTAGTTGGCCACTGAGAATTTCTTATTATAAAGTGGGTGGTTTTAGAATTCCACCCCAGATGGCATCAACCCTTAATGCAGCTGGTTTCACTTAATACGTTTTGTTTAAACAAACCCTGTTCCTGGAAATGGTTTCAGAATAGTCTGTTCCTTGTAGCTGTTCCTTTGCCTTTATTTTTAAAAATTTGTTCCCAACGATATCATGAGTGCATAAGCACAACAGATTCAAAAATTCTGTTTAAGTTGTTGCATTTATGAATAGTGTTGAATCCAGATATAATAGGTTGATTCTTATTCAGTACCTTACTGATTTAATTTGGTACCTTTATTTTGCAAAATTGACCAAATTCCTTTGTTGTTTAGGTATATCCCCCTTTAAGGGACTCGTGCAGAAATCTCCACTGACAAAACAGATAAAATAGGGAATGAGTACTTTTCACTTTGTAAACATGAAAAAAATTTTTTTAACATGAAAAATTTTTAACAAAAAGCCAGGACTGAGCTAATTACATAATTAGTATATTTTCAAATGGAATATACTAGTACATTTTAATTTTAGGTATGATGCCACAATATTAAAATTAAATTCAGAAAAAAAAACTGGATGAAAATACAAAATAAGGTATTAGTAGTCTCTACTCTGACTTTTCTAAAACAAATTTGTATTTTTATTTAAAAAATTTTAATGACAGAACCTTTTAAAAATAGGAATTTATAAAGCATATATGCAACTCGTTAAGAACTTTTTAACAAAAAGTTCATCATATTGTTATAGGATTTATTTTTGTCTTTGGAGAACTTAGTTTATAAATCATACACTAAACAAAGTGATTTACTGTCTCTCCCTTCCTGACTGTAAGCTCTTTTAGCATGGAGACCATGCCCATCGTGTGCTTTATCAACTCTTTGTGCACATCATATAACCTGACACATAGTAGATGTTTAGTAGAAAGTTAATGAGTGAATGGATAAATGAATCAGTGAGCACTTTTCACATGGAGTGCAGTATGATGATAATAGCAAGCCACGTACATTACTCTTAACTATGTCAGGCACTGTTCTGAGTGCTTTACATCTTTAATTCCATATTTATTAAGTATTGGGTGGTGAATACACAGCCTTCAATAGCATGCTTGATAACATTTAAGTCTTTGTTGCCAAGACCTTTATTTTTTTGTGTTTGACAGTTATTTCAGGCATTTTCCACATCGGCATATTTTGGCAATAAAATAACACAGGATACTCCTCTACTCCCAGGACTAGTGCGTTTGTGATTCCAGGTGCAAATCTCTGTTGGCAGGAGCCATGGACCTATTCTCAAATTTAAACACTGCATCAGAGATAAGAGCTGGTGCCTTTTCCTTTTATCCCTCTCTGTTTCTCTCCTTTTTTCCCCTCTTTGATTTTCATTTCATTTTCTTTTTCTTTTTAATATTTTTATTAATTTTAGAGAGAGGAGAGGGAGAGAGAGAGGGAGAGAGACATCAATGTGAGAGAGAAACATCGGTTGGTTGCCTCTTGTACATGCCCTGACTAGGGATCGAATCCACAACCTAGGTGTGTGCCCTGACCTGGAATTGAACCCACAGCTTTTTGGTGTACGGGATGATGTTCCAACTGACTGGGCCACCCAACCAGGGCTGATTTTCATTTCTTTAGCAGGTCACCACAATCAGTTCTAGAACATTTCTGTCATCTAATGAAGATCCCCTTTGCAGTCAATCCCACCCCCAACCCCAGGTAGCCACTCATCTACTGTCCATCTTTATAGATTTGCCTTTTCTGCACATTTCATATGAGTGGAATCATATAATATGTGCTCTTTTGTAACTGGCTTCTTTCACTTCACAGCATGTTTTTGAGGTTTATCTAAATTGTTGCACATGTCAGAACTGTGTTCCTTTTTATTGTTGAATATTATTCCATTCTTTGGAAATACATTTTGTTTATCCATTCGCCAATTGATGGACATTTGGATTGTTTCCAATTTTTGGTCCTTATGAATAACTAGAGGCCCGGTGCGTGAAATTCGTGCACTTGGGCGGGAGTCCCTCAGCCTGGTCTAGGCCCTCTCATAGTCCGGGGGATGTCCAACTGATGGCTTAGGCCCGCTCCCTGTGGGGAATGGGCCTAAGCTGGCAGTTGGACATCCTTAGCGCTGCTGTGGAGGTGGGAGAGGCTCCTGCCACAGCGGCTATGCTCGCCAGCCGTGAGCCTGACTTCTGGCTGAGCAATGCTCCCCCTGTGGGAGTGCACTGACCACCAAAGGGCGGCTCCTGCGTGGAACATCTGCCCCCTGGTGGTTAGTGCACATCATAACGACTGGTAGTTCTGCTGTTCAGTCAATTTGCATATTAGCCTTTTATTATATAGGATGGTGCTTGTACATGTTTTCATTTCTTTAGGGTAGATTCCTAGGAGTGGAACTGCTGGGTCTGGTAGTAAGCTCTCCACATTCTCACCAATACATGGTTTTATCTGTCTTTTTTAATTGTAGTTATTCACGTGGCTGTGAAGTGGCATCTCACTGTGGTTTAGTTTCTATTTCTTGAATAACTAATATGCTGAACAATTTTTTATGTGCTTGTTAGCCATTCATATTTCTTATTTGGTGACATGTCAATTCAAAAATTTTAAGTTGGTTTGTGTACTGTCTTATTATTGAGTGGTAAGAGTTCTCTCTATTCTGAATATAAGTTCTTTACCAGGAATATGATAGAACACATGGGTTTTTAATTTTCCTGTGGAAAGGGGAAGGGGCAATAGCAAGAATAGTTAATTTGTATTATTTGCATGTTGTGAGTTGGGCACTGGGCTATGTGTTTCACATGGATTATTTAAACCATTTTGTCATTTTCTAAAGCTTATAGAACTGTTTCATATGCTTGTTCTGCAATTAACAGTTTTTCATAGATAAACAATAGAAACAGTTGATTTGGAGAATTCTTATATTTTTTGCGAGTTAGAACTGGTCTTTTAATATTATTACCATTCAGACTAAATGGTGATAATACAGATGCTGATCGCCAGTGATTTAAACAAGCTAGATGTTTATTTCTCTCTCCTATAACAGGCTGGCATTAGCCAAGCTGGATGTGTGGGGGACTCCACAGGGTGAAACACCTTATATCCTGTTATTCTTTAAGATGCAATTCTGCTTCAGGATCCAAAAGGCAATTCCAGTTGTCCTGACCCCTTGCAGGCAGTGGGAAGTAGGAAAGAGGAGAGGGATCCCATTCCTTTTCTTTTTAATTTAAAATTTTAGTTTTAAATTAGAGTTTACATTTAATATTGTCTTATATTAGTTTCAGGTGTATAGCATAGTGGTTAATACAGTCATATTCTTTACAAAGTGTTCTCCCTGGTATTTCCAATACCCATCCTAGCACCATGCGTAGTTATTACAGTATTATTGACTAGATTTCCTGTGCTGTACTTTGCATCCCCGTGACTATTCTGTACCTACCAATTTGTAGTTCTTAATTCTACCTTTTCACACGGCCCCTCAACTCCCTCCTCCTCCTTTGTGTCTGTGAGTCTGTTTCAGTTTTGTTTGTTTGCTTATTTTGTTCTTTAGACTTTACATATAAGTGAAATCATGTAGTATTTGCCTTTCTCTCTCTGACTTATTTCACTTAGCATAATACCCTCTAGGTCCATCCATGCTGTCGTAATTGGTAAGATTTCATTCTTTTTTTATGGTTGAGTAATATTCCATTGCATGTATGTACCACAGCTTTTTTTTTTATCCACTCGTCTCTTGATAGGCACTTGGGTTGCTATATCTTGACTACTGTAAATAACACTGCAGTGAACATAGGGGTGCATGTATTCTTTTGAATTAGTGTTTTGGTTTTCTTTGGATACATATCCGGAAGTGGAATTGCTGAGTCATAAGGCATTTCCATTTGTAATTTTTTGAGGACCTTCCATACTGTTTTCCATAGTGAGGGAGCCCATTCCTTTTAAGAAGTTGACACCGAAGTTCAAGTATCATTTCTACTCACATACTATTGGTTAAACTTAGTCATGTGGTCATGCCCTGATGTAAGAGAGTCTGGAAAATGTGTTCTTTATTTTGAGGCAATGTGTCCATCTGAAACTTAGGGGTTAAGGCCTAAAACTTAAGGTTGAGGGTAAGAGAAGAGAACAGATGTGGGGGGCTCCTGTAACTAGTCTGTGTGGGATCCTCATTCATTTCTCATTAAAGAAAGACTAGTTGATAGGCAGTTGTTGGCCTAAGCCTTATTGAAGAGTTACTTTTACTATTGTCTTTAGAATCACACTAGAATGTTCTTCATGGTGAAGTAGTCATAAATATAAATTATTATTGCTCAGGGAATTTGAAAATAACTTAGTGATTAAATCTGATTTTGGAGTTGCTATACTGAATATAGATTTTTATATACCAGCTGGTAGGAAGGGTGGCAAATAAGAGGACAGCTTCTGCCCGGTGGACTTTGAAAGCAGAACTCTTTGTTTTGTAGTTTTCTTTTCAAGGGGCTGTTTCCTCCTCATGTCACCACAGCCCCTCACTGAGCAGTTAACTGTAGCCATTCTTCTCTGGTTAATATGTACTTCTGGATTAATATGCCAGATCTGTCGCTGTAGAGCGAAAAAGAGCATTTAGAGTTGTCATTGCTTCTCTAAGGACAGCAGGGATTTCTAATAAGTGTGGGCAAGAAACTGTCTGGATCCACTTGTTCTTTGTGTGTTTAAAACCTTGACAACAGAAATTGGTACTAAATGTTTTGAAGAAACAAGCATTAATTTCTAGGTTCCCAGCTCTAGTCTGCTGAGAGGCTCTTAAGTGCGGGGGGAATCCGTTCCTGTGCAGCCCATTTCAGCTGCCCCAGAGGTACGGTGGGTAAACACGGGCTCCCCCAGAACCTCCTGATCCCCGCTGGTCTCCCCCTGTGGGGAGGTTTAGACAACTTGTTTTCTTTCCCTTCTGGGCCTTCTCTCTCCACTCCCCTCCAGCTGCCTTCTTCCCCCACCCCCAGAGTAATGTGATCTCCTAGGCCTGGTCTGCTGCTCTCGCAGATTCTTTTAGTCTTAGAGAAAGAGAGGAAAAAAATTAACCATTGGTTTCCCAGTTCAAAGTTAACAAAGCCGTAAACACCCAAAACAGTGCCAGTGTTTGAAAATGAGTGTATTGCTTATAAATAACCAGTGCCTTTATTAATCATTTATATTTTAATCGTTTATATTAAAGTGTACTCAAGGTTACCCTCTTATAAAGAGAGTAAGAGGCCTTTAGGATTATTGCAACTTGCTATTTTTGTTTCTTTTGTAGATATCTTAATCTTTATTTAATATTCAGATTAAAAGCAAACAAAATAAGATTTTTGTGATTTAAAATAAAATTCTGTGGCATTTTTTTTCAAAAGTTAACCAAAGTAAAGGAACAAAAACAATTCATGAAAACATGCAAAATGTCTTTAAGTTGAATTCAAGTACTTAGAATTTAATAAGAATATCCCAAACTATTTTTGTTCCATAATATATGTTTATAGCTTAACTAAGCCGTGTGACTGGATTTAAGAATTTGAGGTTTGGTTGTTTCTTCATAACAATGTTAAGATTTGAGACCTATAGTTTACAACAAATTTTAAATAGTTTTTCACTCTCTTGCCCTGGCTGGTGTGTCTCAATGGTTAGGGTATTGCCTGTGCACCAAAGGGTTGTGGGTTTGATTCCTGGTCAGGGCACATGCCTAGGTTTCAGGTTTGATTCCTGGTCGCGCATTCATGAGGCAACTAATCCATGTTTCCCTCTCACATTGATGTTTGTTTGTTTTTCTCTCTCCCTCTCCCTCTCTCCCCACTCTAGTATCATCAGGTGAGGATTTAAAAAAAATGTTTTTCACTCGCATGTCCTAAAACTGGTCTTAAGTATGGGTAACTAGTGGGTGTCATCTAATGGAAAAATATCTAACCAGGGAGTTTGGAAATCTGGGTTCCATTCCTGACGCTGCCATTAACCTGCTCTGAGACCTTGTGCACGTTATTTAACCTGCCTGTGCTTCAGCTATCTCATCCGTAAATGGGCAAAGTAGATTTTTATTTAAAATTATTAAAGATTGCAGACCTGTCTTATCACTATTCCCTCCCCAGCTGCACTAAAATTACAGTAAAAAGATTTTTTAAAAGTGAAAATACATAAGGACGAAAAGAATTCAAAAGGATAAATGGATAAGAGAGGTGGATACATTTTTAGAAAATGGCAGTCAAAAGCATGGTGCTGGACTTAGCAGAATTGAGGAAGATGAAGTCCAACTTCTTCTGAGAGAGACATTGGTTAGAAGTGAGCCTGTTTGCTTATAAGAACCTAAGGGGAAAATCAGAAATTAGAGGCATTAGTACCATAGAAAGCAGGGGGTGGTGAGGCCTGTAATTGAAATCAAAGGGATCAATTAAAAGTCTGTAAAAGGGATGTTCAGATTTTCCACACCCCTCCCCAGCCCTGTACAGCCAGATCACCTCCCTTCCCACCTCCGTGAGACTAGAGATTTTATATTGAGAAATTGCCCTCTAAAGTCTCTGGACCAGGGCATTCACCCCAGCAGGGGTGCAGGTAAGCTATCAGAAATTAGAGGCATTAGTACCATAGAAAGCAGGGGGTGGTGAGGCCTGTAATTGAAATCAAAGGGATCAATTAAAAGTCTGTAAAAGGGATGTTCAGATTTTCCACACCCCTCCCCAGCCCTGTACAGCCAGATCACCTCCCTTCCCACCTCCGTGAGACTAGAGATTTTATATTGAGAAATTGCCCTCTAAAGTCTCTGGACCAGGGCATTCACCCCAGCAGGGGTGCAGGTAAGCTATTGGGCTGAAAACAGTGAGGTGGGCAAGAGCAGATTTTTTTTTTAAAGGCTGCACACTGAATAGTGCGATCCTCAGCCCTCTCCCATTTACTGCTAGCCAGGGCCCTAACCTATAGGAGATGTAAAGATTCTTTTTGGGGGTAGAAAACCAAATTGAATGGCTCTAGAGAAAAGCCCATTTGGGGATTCTCTTAGTGGATAGCTCACCACCTCCCATCATTAAAGTCCACCAGTTGTCATGCCCATTTCATGCTTACTGTTTAGTTCCTCACTTGTACATAATAAATGGACAGCCACATTTCTCTAAACATTAGAGAAAAGTCTCTAACGTGATAGATAAAGGGTAAAACAATGTCACAGGAAAAACAACTTGGTGGAAATAAGGACAGTGTAGGAAACAAGAATTCAGAACCTTTCTTTGCTAGTCCTCAGAGAGAGAGAGGTCGCAAACATCAAAGAGTATGTTGTTAGAAACAATAACAATCAGAACAAGAATGAACTCTTTAATACTGAAAACATTATAGCCAAAATTTCAAATTCAACAGAAGACTTGGAAAATAGCCTATCTTAGAAAGCAGAATATAAAGACAAAAACATGGACAATAAGAAACAGGGGCTGCTGTTTTTATTATAAGACTTTTAGCACTATTTGCCTTTTATCCATGTGTATATATTACTTCGATTAAAAAAATAAAAATTAAAAAATATAAAAAGTTAAAAATAATCAATAATATTAGTTTCCTCCTGGAGGAAAATTGTTTAATAGTCATGTTAACTTATAAAATATAATGGAGTCTTACTATACTGATACTTTCTAGAAAGTGGATTTACTCAAAGATAGGTCAGTGAGAATCGTAGCCCTGGGAATAACAAGGGCACTAACGAACAATCAGTGTTATTTGAAAGACAGTCCTACGTGCAGTGTGCACATCCCGTCCTGGGCCTGAAATAGCCCCAATAAGGATGTGGGGTGTGGAGTTTGTGATTTGCCGTAAAGCATGCTTGCAAAACCTTGGCTTTAGGATTAAAAAGTAAGACTCTGTGGCATTTCGGTTTTAGTTGTTACTCCTGCCCTGTAGCTAATATTTCTTTCCCTTAATAAAATGAACTGATTTCCTTTTCCCTTGGAAAACCTCCAGACTGCTTTCACTCCCTCAGACTGTACTTTCTGAACCATTTTCACATATCACATTTGTTAATTTTAGCTCTTAACTTAGTCCCAGTAAGACTTAGGCAGGAACACAAACCATTACCTGACATAGTAAGAGCCCTCATTTGGAAATAACAAATAGCTCCTGTTTATTGAGCACTTCCCATACATTATTTCTAACCTTCATTACCCTGTGACATAGCTACTCGTATTACCACCCCACCCCAATTTCACAGATGAGAACATTGAGCTGAGCGGTAAAGTCACTTGCCCACACCACCACAGTGAATGCCCAGTCTGGAGTCATCAGGCCTTGTGACACGTGGCTGGTAAATGGTGCCATCTCACTGAAAATGTGTGAGACGTAGAGATGAATGTGTCCTTCTACACTAGTGGCAAACGTGGGTGTGATTGATGTGCTTTTTAAAAATATATATATTTTATTGATTTTTTACAGAGAGGAAGGGAGAAGGATAGAGAGTCAGAAACATCGATGAGAGAGAAACATCGATCAGCTGCCTCCTGCACACCCCCCAACAGGGGATGTGCCCGCAACCAAGGTACATGCCCTTGACTGGAATCGAACCTGGGACCCTTCAGTCCACAGGCCGACGCTTTATCCACTGAGCCAAACCGGTTAGGGCTTGATGTGCTTTTCTAAGCGGCGTTCTCTTTCAGTTGGACACACAGGGGACCCAGAAAGCTAGGGAACCTCGCAGGCTCTCACTGGACAGTGTTTGCAGAATCAAAGGAAGTGGGTTTGTTGGCATGTCATGTGAAATAGCATGCACATACTTCAAGTTTTTTGCCCTTTCCCACTAAAATTATTGGCTGGGCTGGAAACAGTAAAAGGGTCAGTCAGATCTGGGATTATCTGGTCCTGAGGGTCCCACACCAGGCCCCACATCAGATTCACCTCCCTGCCTTCCACACCTACCCCATCCTGCCTCCTCCTTGGCGACCTGTCTTCTTCCTCCTTCCCTTGACCCCCTGTCTCCTCCCCCACCCCTTAAAACTAGGACTGAATTCCAAACTTTTAAAAAATTCAATTTTTTTTAATCCTAAAATACTCTTCAGGAAAGAGTCCCCTTTTGGTAACTTTTTCTAGAGTTGTACCTTTCTTAAATTCAGAAATTGCTTTCAAATGAATAAATTGTAGAAATATCCATTGATATTTGTCTATTCCCAGTGAAAATAAAAAGCAAATCTTTCCTCTTCTAAAACGGTGGTTTTTCAAACTTCAGTACCCACACAGCTCATGCAGCGCGTCCCACATATTCTGATTCTGGAGGTCTAGAATGGAGACTACTGGTAAGTCTGCTTGTTCAGCAAGTACCACAGGTGATTCTAAATAAATTGTCCCTGCACCATACTTTTGGAAACACAGCTCTATTACATACTTTAATCCAATTAAGGACCTTTATTTTTTCGTTCTTCTATTCTTAATACGATTTAAAATATTCTTATTCTATTTTCAGAGCTATTTTATTTTAAGACATATTCTTCCAATTTCTCTTTCATCCTCTGGCTTTACACATATTGTCCACTTTTCACTTAAATTGCAAATTATGTGCCATTTTGGAAAATTCAAAGACTTTGGACCTTACTACTTCCTAGCTTTGTATGTTTGGACAAGAATATTTCCTCTCTCTTCCCCTCCTCTCCCAGTTTCCTTACCTGTGAAATGAAATGACATTATACAGTATTCAAAGGATTGTTGTGAGGCTTGTGCCTGGACATATTAGGTGCACAGTAAATGTCTGTCCTTCCCCAAACGGAATGCAGCATGACACACAAGTTAAGTAGGTCACAGTCTTTTTTATTTCTTTGTTGTTGTTGTTTTTCTTTTTCTTTTTTTTTTTAAGTTAATACCTTTGAGGCTTAAGATTGCTTAGAGAAGCGGTTCTCAACCTGTGGGTCGCGACCCCTTTGGGGGTCGAACGACCCTTTCACAGGGGTCGCCTAAGACCATCGGAAAACACATATATAATTACATATTGTTTTTGTGATTAATCACTATGCTTTAATTATGTTCAATTTGTAACAATGATATTGGGGGTCACCACAACATGAGGAACTGTATTAAAGGGTCGTGGCATTAGGAAGGTTGAGAACCACTGGCTTAGAGGGAATCCATGGGCCTTTCTTCAGCATAGTAAGAAGATTGAGGCTCTGCTTGTAACAGAATGCCTTTGGTATCTTGCAAGTGAGTTTCATAAGGATCAACACTGGATCTGGAAAGGATAGTACAGGTTTGATATGGCAGTGTACAGTTTGGTGATAGTTTCAATATTCGTTGCTGCTAATTCAGTTTTGGACACAGTTTGTAAGTCAGCATTACTCATTTTTAAAAAATATATTTTATTGATTTTTTACAGAGAGGAAGGGAGAGGGATAGAGAGTTAGAAACATCGATGAGAGAGAAACATGGATCAGCTGCCTCCTGCACACCCTCTACTGGAGATGTGCCCGCAACCAAGGTACATGCCCTTGACCGAAATTGAACCCGGGACCCTTCAGTCTGCAGGCCAACGCTCTTATCCACTGAGCCAAACCGGTTAGGGCAAGCATTACTCATTTTAGGAGGATAAAGTCATTTTAGACTCAAGAGCAGAATATTAGTAATAGTCATTAGCTTTTTAAAATAAACTTACATCCCAATATAAAGCACAGAACATGCAAACAAATATCTGGGTCTATATTAACTGATAGTATTCAAGGATATAGTTAGAATTGCAAAAATACCCACTAATGTATATATAATTCTTGGCATTACTTGCCAATTTGAATATGTAGCCTTCTAAATATGAAATGCTCTATAATGACAGGCTTTATCATAGTCTGGTCCAAAGCTCTTGAACTTTCCAGAATGGCACCAAACAGATTATTGTATTTTTCAGCTTGTTTATACTGGTGTCACCCTTTTGAATTTTATTTTTGACTTTACACTTGGAGGTTGAAAGGTTTAAGACAACACTAAACAAGTCAGCAGTCATTTCCTGAAGGCTCTCTAGTGAGACAGTGTCGCCCAGATTCTAGATAGCATCCACAGGCACTGTACTTGTTACCTTGTAGCCCTGTGTCTCCAGGGGACTGGGCCTTCTTAGCTACTCATGAGGCCTGACCTGGCACTACAACACTACCCGCAGGTTCACTCTATTACAGTAAAAACATTTTGTACATTGATGAGAATTTGTAAAGTTAATGATGCCTTTGCTGAGAACCCCTGTGATATACACGAGTCACATCCAGTCAAATCTTGAATTTTACGTGTTCTTTATGGCAGACCTAAATGAAGATCTTCTTAGCCATTCCTGAAGATACCCATGCTTTGGTCATTACCCTGTAGGCCGGAAAGTAAAACAAATGAATCCAGCTTTGTCTCTGGGGCTGATCACCATAGCCAGGATCTCTCTCTCTCTCTCTCTCTCTCTCTCTCTCTTTTTTAATATATTTTTATTGATTTCAGAGAGAAAGGAAGAGAGAGATAGAAACATCAATGATGAGAGAGAATCATTGATAGGCTGCCTCCTGCATGCCCCCTACTGGTGATCGAGCCTGCAACCCAGGCATGTACCCTTGACCGGAATCGAACCTGGGACCCTTCAGTCCGCAGGCCGATGCTCTATCCACTGAGCCAAACCAGCTAGGGCTAGGATCTCTTAACTAAGGCTTCCTCTGAAACATATACCAACCTTAGTTATTTAACCAAAGGTATAGATATTCAAAGCTTTGATCTACTTATAATCTGTTCTTGGTCAGATGTGGCTGTGTATTAATTTACTGGTCAGGAGCCTGATCCTTGGATCCTGGTAGACCTGCGTGGAGTCCAGCTCTGCCTGTTTCCATATGTAGGACCTTTGGCAAAGTGCTTGACTTCTCTGAGCTTCAAGAATTGGGGTAATAATACTATTTTCCTTACAGGATCATTGTGCAAATGCAGTGTAGTAGTGTGGACAGACCATGCTTTTCACAAGACTCCGACACATAGTGAGATCTCAGTACATGTTAGTTGTGTGTGTGTGTGTGTGTGTGTGTGTGTGTACACTGAGTGGCCAGATTATTATGACCACCCCATCAGTATTTCATTGGGCCACCTTTTACCTTCAATACTATAGCGATTCTTCTTGGCATTGATTCCATGAGATGTTGAAAGGTGATGCGAGGAATCTGACACCATGCCTGATGAATAGCACTGTCCAGTTCTGTGAGATTTGATGGTTGTAGAACCAGCTGCCTGATGGCTCTTTTAACTTCGTCCCATAAATGCTCAATTGGATTGAGATCTGGTGATTGTGGGGGCCACTTAAGCAAGGTAAAGTCTCCCTCATGTTCTTGAAACCACTCCTGCACAATACGAGCACCGTGGCATGGCGCACTGTCTTGTTGGAAGAAGCCGTCTCCATTGAGATACGCCATCAACATGATAGGATGAAGTTGATCAGCAATGATACTTAGGTATGTTGTGCTATTCAAATGTTGTTCCACACAAATTAAAGGACCCAAACCATGCCAGGAAAACATGCCCCAAACCATAACACTGTGCCCACCAGCTTGAAGGGTTGTACTCATGCATGTGGGGTGCATGCTTTCATGCTGTTTCCGCCAAATTCTCGCTCTGCCATCTGCATGATGCAACTGGAAACGTGATTCATCGGACCACATGACTTTTTTCCAATGCTCGACTGTCCAATCCTTGTGTTCCTGTGCGAATTGGAGACGTTTTATCTTGGTAACTGCAGACAGCAAAGGTGTTCGAACAGGCCTTCGGCTTCCATATCCCATACGATGCAGTGTATTGCTAATTTGCCTACAAACATCAGGTGGTCATAATAATCTGGCCACTCAGTGTGTGTGTGTGTGTGTGTGTGTGTGTGTGTGTGTGTGTGTATTGATTTTAGAGAGAGAGAGAGAGGAAGGGAGAGATAGAAACATCAATTTGTTGTTCCACTTACTTTGCATTCATTGGTTGATTCTTGTATGTGCTCTGATCTGGGATCGAACCTGCAACCTTGGCATATCAGGACGATGCTCTAACCAACTGAGCTACCTGACTAGGGTAATACGTGTTAGTGCTTATTATTCATGTGCTCTAAGATATGGACTAACGTAGGTGTTTTGTTTTTTTAAAGAATAGTTTTTATTGATTTTTAGAGAGAGGGAAAGAGACAAACATATGTGAGAGTGTAACATTGATCAGCTGCTTCCTGCATGATCTCCACCAGGGATCGAGCCTACAACCTGGGCATGTGCCCTGACCTGGAATCAAACCAGGAACCTTTTGGTGCACAGGATGATGCCCAACCAACTGAACCACACCAGCCAGGACCGGACTAACTTAGTTTTTCTGCCTGTTGCTTTGATATTATTGTTAAATTTTGTTTTCTATTGTTACTGATATTTATCTGATTTTTATTAAATTATTTGGTATGATTGGGGACCCTGTTGTTTCCTGTTGACCTGGATTTCTGGTTTTATGCCAAGTAACACATTATTGTGATTATTATGTTATGACATTGTCTATTATCAGTCCTAACCTGAGTTATACACAGATTTGAGCCAACACAGCAATGAAATGGGTTTTGAACAATGGTGCCATGACACCTGCCAAACAAGGAGAAAGTTCTCTATTGAAGAAAATGAGGCAAAGAAGGGCAGCAGGCCCTGCCTCTGAAGAGTGCGCATTGTGGAGACTACATCCCCTTACGGATAATCAGAAATTATATTTGAATGTGCACTCACGTCTCTTCCTTCTTCCAACCGTCTCCTCGCCTGAATGTATGATTTGACAAATGTGTTGCATACTTGTAGCTGTTATGTGGGTTCCAGATCTCTTGATTATTCATTCCTTACCCACCCATTGAGTTTAGCCTTAATCACAGTAAGCTCACTGAATAGAAATGAGACCAGTGTTGGTAATTCCAAAGGAATTTGCATTATTCACCAGCGTTCTGGGGACATCGGGTTTGCCAGGGCCCGGAGCACGGTGGGACTCGGCCTTAGCAGTGCAGGTTGGGAACTTCTCATGGTTTCCCAAGTGGCGCGGAGCACCTGCAGTCTCCACAGAGCAGCTGGTGCAGCTGTTTCTTTCTTGGGGTGTTAGGATCGCATGTGCGTAAACGCTCTGCGTATAAGAAATCCTGTTGATTTACAAGTGGGATTGGTTTTGGACCGCGGTAATGGTCTAGGACGGCCTGGGCCTGACCAACGCCTAGAGAGGGTCCCGGCGCGGCGCGGCGCAGAGGGGGTTAAGGCCGTTCAGGAGGCGGGGGCGGGCCTCGCGGGCCGGGCTCGGGGGCCCTTTGTTAACAGGCGCGTCCTGAGCGGAGACCGAGACCCGGCCGCGGCCATGGGCGGGCGCGCGGGGCGGCGGTGAGGCCGCATGGCGGGGCCGCGGGGGCCCGGGAGGGCGCACGGAGCCAGAGGGACGAGCCGACCCTGAGCAGCGCCGCGGAAGGGAAGGGGCCGCCGGCCCTCACGGCTCCGGCACACGAAGATGTTGGAGATCTGCTTGAAGCTGGTGGGCTGCAAGTCCAAGAAGGGGCTCTCCTCGTCCTCCAGCTGCTACCTGGAGGGTAAGCCCGGGCCCGCGGCGGGAGTGGGCGAGGGGCCGCGGGGCCGCCGGGCCGCCGCCGGGCCTTCCCAGGTCTTTCCCGCCTGCGCGCTCCCTCCGCTCCCCCTCTCCGTCCCTCCCTTTCCCTTTCCCTTTCCCTTTCCCCTTCTCTCCGTCCCCCCTTTTCTGTTTCTTTCTCTCGCAGCCCCTGCGCGGTGCCGGCCGAGGGGGAAGGGGCCGGGCTCTGGCCCCCGCGCACTCCCGGCCCCCGGGGAGCCCGGGTCGGGATGGCGGTGCCGAGGGGCCCCAACTGCGGGCTTCGACCCGAAAAAGTTTGAGAAAGCGAACTCTGCGGGCCTGAACGGCCCACGCTGTGGAATTTCCACCGTTAATTGGAAATTATGTGTCAAAAAGGTCGCCCTGTGTTTGTGAAAGATAGGATTTTCATTAGATATCGTGTACTACAAAGAGAACGCGGCTCTACCATTTATGGATACAGAATTTCAAGCGCTCTTTCCACTCCCCGTCCCTAACCCAAACAGACCACGAGGAAGTCCTAGACACACATTCTCTCCCTTTTCCATGGAGTAAAGAGAAATCGCACCAAATGCTAAGAAGGCATTTTGAATGAGTCCAGAGTATTTGGGGCGAGGGGGGGAGTAACCACTTAGGTTGCTTCAGAAAAGCTGAGAGCCAAGAGCGGTTCACTTTTGCCTTCTTTCCGTTCTGCTCTTCTTTTTCTTATCTAAGCCCTCCCCTCCCCCCTTTCCTGTTACTTCTCTTTCATTTTCTGTCCTAGTAAGGTGACGTCTGAGAAAAAGTGAATTGAGGATGCGTGGTTATCATTTGATAGCTTCAAGATGGATCTGAAATTCATCTGCTTTTGGGACTGGTCATCCCAGGCTATTTGCTTTCAGCTGAAAAGGCTGATTGTACTTAAGAGATGTAATCCTGCTTGCATTTCTCCATCAATTTCATTGAGGGCTTAAAATAGGAATAGAGATGTAAAGCTCATTTTAGAACAAGTAGGATTTTTACTATAGTGCCAGGAAGTTGTAATGTTTTTCTTTTTTAAATGAAGGAGAAATAAACAGAGGCCTCATTAATTCTCTAAACTATTTTTCTTTTCACTTTTTGATTTGAGGGCCTGCCTAGAATCATATGTGTAGCTCAAACCATAAACCCCAGTGATATAGGCAAAACCTGTTTGCCCTTTTTGCCACAGTAGGTGTCCACGGGTCCCTTTCCCTCTCTGGGATTTGGGGCCTGAGAGAAGGCCCACCCAGCTGGAGGGGGCTCACAGAATCTAGCATTAGGAGAGAGATGGTTTATTTGTCCCCTAAAAGTTCATATCTGAACAGCCAAAATCAGCTTCAGTTAATACGTGGCTTGTTTTCCAAGTTGCTCAAAATTCTGAACACATTCTCATTTACATCTGTAACGAGTTAGTGTCAGGCATTATCATCTCCATTTTGCAGATGGATGCCTAAGGCTGAGGAGATGAATGGACTTTTGTAACTGCAGAGCTGGAGGAAAAGTTTAGGTCACAGCAAAGCTGTGACACTGTTTTGTTTTCGTGGGGGGGAAGATTTAGTAGTACCTGGCTGGTTTAATTATTCTTTTTTCGGGGAAGGGGGAATCTAAAGTGACTTATTATGTCTTGAAATAATGTTGGCTCTCAAGTCTAAAAAAAAAAAAAGGATTCTGGTACAACAGTCTGCTTTAGGTTAAGGCTTTATCTGGAAAGCTATCACTATAGGAATTCTTTATTGTTACTGAGTTTACCTGATGTCATTGTTACGTTTAATTGGGAAAAGTAAATGAAATTATTATTTTGTAGTTTAGAGAATTTAACAAACCTCAGTGATCCTTTCTTAAGGACTGGATGTGCTATTAGTCTCTTGGGAAAAATAATTGCCAACATCTGGGTAAGTCATCCGGCCTTTCTGTTTTTACTGACACTAAATCAATCCATCAGTGTTTATTGACAGCCACTGGGGCCCGGTCATCACACGTCATGGAGCGAATTAAATATGGTCAAGTTTTCCATCCTATCAAAGAAGGGTCAGCTGTAAAACTTGATCATGCATCTACTTTGCTATTCGGGCTTAGCTGTCAAAGCAATTATTAAATGCTTACTGTGTGCCAACCACTGTTTCAACATTCTTTGATTTCATTTGCTTCTCATGATGGCCTTGTGGTTATTTCCATTTTATTGATGAGGAAACAGGCACCGAAAGATTAGGAAACTTGTCTAAGGTAACAGAGCTAGCAAGTGGTGGTGCTGGGATTTGAACCCATGCTGTTTATCCCCAAAGAGCCCAGTTTAGCTACTCTGCTTTATGGACTATGACTGTTTATCTTCTTTGGAACTCTCCGTGGATGTTAAAATGGTATCTTCAGAAACACTAATGCCTCAAAAGGGGGTATTCTTTTTTTCTCTTCTGGAAACCTGATACTGATAAGAATGCTTACCTTTAGCCATATTGATTCCTCTCTGAAATCAATAAAAACATTTTAAAAAATAGCTGTACATGATAACGAATTCTAAAAGGGTATTTAGTGAACAGTGATTCTGTCTCCTGTGCAGTTTCCCTACCCAGAGGCACTCGGGAGTTTATTGTGTGTCCTCGTAGAACAGTGGTCGCCAACCTTTCAGACCTCACGGGCCACCGGTTGGCGACCGCTGTTCTAGAAACATTTTATGCATATGTAAGCATTTATAGCATTTGAATTTTGTTCATCAACTTTGTGAAAGTGTATCTTTATAGCTGCATCAATTTACCATGCTCATGTTTATCTTTATAATCTTCGGTCTGCTTCAAACACTGAACTTTCTGTTATTCCTCACCTCTAGAGATGTGAAAGAAAACATGAACATTAGCCATTTGAATTCACCTTTCCTCCTGTTTCTTTTTACTTGTTCATATGTTTGTATTTGTATACAGTGTGCATGGATGTTGTACAGGGACATATACGTTCCGTGTGGTGGAATAAAAAACGAATGTGTGTGAAGTGAACTCTTGTTGAACTTTCAAATTTTATTTTAAGGGCCCTCTTTTACGCTTCTTGTCAGCAGTTCACTTTCTGGCGAGTGCTTTATGTGGTCCAGCCACACAGATACACTTTTAGTTCTTCTGCTTCAGAGATGCTTGTACTCTTTCTAAACACTTGCTCCTGAGCTCATCAACTACTGCTCTTGTTTAGTATCAAAGAAAATCGGAGGCTCCTTGTGGAGCCGGATCGCCAGCCAGTCCGTTTCACTTGGGGTTGTGTTAAAATCGCGGAGCATTTCTGATGGGACAGGCCTTGGCACCAAGCACTTCATTGACATCCTCACTAATTCTCGTACCACTGCCCCGAGGTCTTCAGAGAGAAGAGAAGGAAGAAGAACCCACTCACTTTGGTTAGAAACATTTTTGAATTTGGAGTCAGGAGATCCGGTTTTTGTCCGACTTCTCTCAGCTTTTCTGGTCCATTACCTCTAAGACAGAACAAGCACCCTCTGTCCAGCTCAACTTAGAGGGTCGTTTTGAGAACATATGAGATGATTCAGGTGAAAGTTTTGAAACGAATAAAATGCTTAATATATGTATTTATACCAGGACGAGGTTCCTTTGAGATGTCAAGTCCGGAGTTTTATGGCCTGGATATACATGCTAAGGTCCCATTCTTATGTGAGGCCCACAGCTCTGGAGCCGGCCAGCGAGGACCCAGATGCCATCCATGTTGCCAGGGATCTTGGGCACATTGCTTTCTGAGCCTGGGTGTTCTCGTTTCTAAAACAGGCTCTGAGTAGTCCCTGTCTTGTTGAGTTGGTAGATTCACATGAGAGATTTCATTTAAATTGTTTAGCACAGAGCGGGGCACAGAGCAAGATGTTAGCATATGTTAGATGTTATTTTAAACAAATACTTAGCAGTCTAAAATGTTGGTGTTGCCAATTTTTCTAATGGCTGAAGTATGATAGAATTGAGTTGAACCCATCCATAGTTTCTCTTTTTTTCCCCGATAGTTTTTCTTGTTAACAAAACAATTTTTTTCAAGTTTGTTTTGATGCATATAATTAATATTTCCTGTCCTGGGTTTTAAGGAAAAGTATCTTCCCTTCCTCTGATTCTATCTTATTCCCTTGGTGAAAATGTTAATTGTGGAAGAAAAAATCCTATTGGTTCATGGTTGGCATCTTATTTCTTCTCTCCAGAGGGAGTATGTTCATAGCTCCAAACATGTGAAAGCTAAAAATCTCATATTGCTTACTACTTTGTTGCAAAAGTAATTTTGCCAGTGTAATTAAACACTGATCCAAAACAGAAACAGGAAAAATT
Organism: Myotis lucifugus; assembly: GCF_000147115.1. NCBI lineage: Eukaryota > Metazoa > Chordata > Mammalia > Chiroptera > Vespertilionidae > Myotis > Myotis lucifugus. The sequence goes on along the minus strand of NW_005871761.1, from coordinate 58,614 downwards.
GTCAATGGTTAGGCTTTAAAAATATATAACAATATTGTACAATGTGATGATTATGGTTAACAAATACTGTATTGTATATTTGAAAGTTGCAAAGAATAGATCTTTATAAAGTTTCTCCTTCCAAGAAAAAAGTTATAGCTATGTGTGGTAATGGGTGTTAACTTAGGATAATCCTTTCACAATATATACATATATCAAATTATTAACCTTTAACTTATACAATATCATTATACCTTAAAACTGGGAAAATACATGTAACAAGAACTGAAGATCAAATGGGACGTCGGAAGAATATAACTTTCTTCTGTAATGGTGGATTGTAATAGAACACAGAAGAACAATTTCTAAAACAAGTGCTTAAGTTAGTCTTTCTTTTTCACTTTTTTTTACAGCGGAAAGTTTTAAACCTATGACAAAAGCAGACAACATAATGAACTCCCTGGTACTCATCACCCAGCTGTAATATTACCAGCTTTTGGTCCATCTTGTTTTCTTTCCTAGTGAGGTTACAGTTCCAAAGCCATTGAATAGCTTTGCTAGTTACTGACTCTTGAGAGTCTAACTTTGTCCTCAGATAATAAGAGTTGTTCTCCACAATTGCTTTTCAAGTCCTTTCCTAACCCACACTGTAGGTGATTTGTTATCCTCTCTGTGTTGGGTGGTGGTGATAGGAAAGACAGACAGATGAGGCAGAGGAGAAACAGGTGGGAATTAGAGAGGGAAGGGGGGAGGAGCAGGAAAGGGAGGTAGAGATAGAGGGGGAGATACAAACAGACTGGGAGACAAAGACAGTAGGCTGGGACAGGAAAGGGAAACCAAGATGAGAGGGAAGGAAGACAGAGAGGGGACTGGGACAGAGGGAGGGTGGCCTGAGAGGAAGAAAAAGCAAGATCATGAGCAAGCGGCAGGGCTGGCAGCTGAGTAGGATCACTGGAGGGAGGGTGAGAGGAGTAACTTCTCTCCCTGCTTCTGTTTCCTGCCCTCAAGTGCAGTAATAATGGAGTTTGCGTAAGAAGGTAGCTCAGATTTAGTGCACATCAAGTGTGTGGCACAGTGCTGGTACTCAGTAAGGGATCAGTAACTATCCCCTATTGTATTGCATTTCGTTGCATAAACTTTAACCTCATTACTCTTAATTTCTCTTTAGAGACCTAATTCTTACCAGTCCTCAAATTTGGCTAATAGCATTGTACATTGAATACCTGAAAATTGAATCTAAAGGCAGGCCATGAATAGAATTAGCCATTGCTTTTAGGAGCCAAAATAATCGTTTTCCGTTCACGTTCAGCTACTCAGGTTAGCAATAGAAATAATAATGGCTAATGGGACATTCTGGGGAAGTTGCCTGCCATTGGGTAACCTCTGCTTCAGTGACTGGGGTCTGAACTGACCCAGGGGTCCTGGATGATGCTTAAAGGAGAGCAGGAGATGAGAAGTGAGTGCTTTCAACCCGGCTCAGGCCTGGCAGGCAGAGCAGGCGGCCTGTGGCCGGAGACAGCTGTTTTCCAGCCAGTGCAGCTTTCCTCCCCACAGACACAGCGTGCGTGGAGAGTGCCTCACCATGCTGTCTGCCTGTTAGGAAGCATCGAGAAGTGGACTCGTGTCACACCGCGGTGTGATTTAGGATCCTGGCCACGCTTTACATTCCATTAACAAATACTGCATTTCCTAGATCTTCATGAAGGCTTTCCTGGTCAGGGTTCATTTGCTTCTCATCTTTACTATCTATTATTTCTGCTCTTCTGCTGTTAGAGGTTAACGGGTAGTTAAGGTGCACTCTTAAGTTGTAATGCAATGTTTTACCTTGTTGCTAAAGGCCAACAAATGCAGGTGTTCTGAGTAGGAGGTAATTTAAATAAACGCGGGGCAGTGCTGTATGTCCTGCATCATGAGGCCAGTGCTGAAGACTCTGAAAATGCTTGGTCTCTGCCCAAAAGGAGCTGATGTTTGTGGTGACAGTAACAGGAGGAGGAGTAATTGCCCTGTAGTGCCCTAGTGCCAGGTACCACACCTGACATCCATACAAATATTGTCTGCATGCAGTGTGCATTGAGCCCTCCCGACAGCCCGACCAGGGACTAGGTCCATACCGTTGTGTCCTATTGTGCGTTTGAGTCGCCGAGGCTCAGAAATGAGCATCTTCCAGATGTGGTGGGCTGAGGTTTGAACAAGGCCTGCCAACCCCTGAGCCCGGGCTTATGGTACTGCAAGGGACACGGATTCCTTAGGGCGCTAATAGAAACAGACACCAAATATCCAAGTGAGGTGAAGGGTAAGTAAACTTGAGTGTGAGGCGGTAGGGGGAGGAAGGACAAATCAGAGGTGTATAGAGGTAGTGAGGCCGGAGGATGAATTCCAGGGAGAGTATATAGCCCTTGTCAAGGTGCACACAGATGAGGCAGAAACAGGGTTTGCATGGAGGAAACTGCAAGGCATTTGGGGAGGCTGGAGTGGAAAGTAGGGGTCATTGGAGAAGATGGTCCCTGACCAGACCCCAAAGGGCCTGTGTGCCTGCTTTAGGAGCTCGGACTTCTGCAGTGGGGGCACCAAGAACAACCACAACACGTTGTGAGGACCTGTTACATGCTAGGAGCAGTGCCTCCCACTTTATCTGCAAACTGCCCACTGCCTTGCAAGGCACCTGTCCTTAGGTTGCCATAGGTGCACTTGTAGTGAATGGTGACTGATGATTGACAGGCAGGGCCGCCGCCCAGACATCTGGATGGGATTTTGACAGGAGAGAGATTTGGTCAGATTTGCCGTTTAGAAGGACCCTTCTGGTATGGGCAGGGTCAGAGGGGAACCAGACACGGGTGTGGTGGGGTAGGGAGAGGACAGGACTGACCAAAGAGATTAGGAGGAAAAGTGGCCAGGATGTGGGTGTGAACTAGATGGGATGAGGGAGAGAAGTGGGCACCAATGACAGGTGTTCAGTGTTTTGAAGATGGTGGTTCTCATTTTACATAGATCTTTGTACTCCATTTCCAGTAATAGTAGACTTCTTTGCAACAGATTCTTAAAAGGTGATACAAAATTCCTTTTTTTTTTTTCCATTTTGGTACAGGGGGAGGGGATTATAGGGACTGTTTATCTTCAGAAAAATTAACATGTAGACTGTGAATAGGTTAGGACAGAGAATTTTATTTTCTAAAATTGACTGGCTAGGGACATTACAATGTAAAAAGATTCCAGGGGAAATATTTAAGCTTAGGCTAAGTTAAATGATTTTATTATTTTTTTTTAACTTCTTGCTTTTTAAAGGAGATTTCTTTAGGAAACTAACTTTTTGCCTATAATGTGATAAAACTGCATTATTTAGAAAAGAAAATAGTATAATTTGGACTTCTCACTAATATGTAGCAGCCTTCTGTCTTGACCCCTCTCCCTGTCAGATCACAGGGGTTACACGGAACCAAATCTGAAGTGCTGGAGCTGTCAGCCGGGAAGGCCCTTGGGTTCTGGCATAGAATTCAGGGGTTCTTGTTCTTGGATGGGAAAATATTAAAACTTTATTTTACTAACCTCTAATTGAAAATTAGTATTTTATTTTTTAAGAACTTACAAGACAAACTACAGTAATATTAGCAGTACTTGTGACTTTGTCACCAGTAGAAATCAGATATTTTCCCATCATGTAACAGTTTTGATTATTACTTACACTCATCACTACTTTGAAATGAAAGTAGTTACCACTGGATCTTGTTATTTAATGTGTTAATAAAAAGCATTAATATGTTAATAAAGAAGCATATACCAAATGCATTAATAAAAAGCACTATCACATTTTAAAAAAGGTTTGGGGACTGTTTTCAGTATAGTTGTTTTCCTTTGCAATTCTTCATACTTATTTTATGCATTTGCAAACTTTATTCCGAGGAGGAGTCCCTAGGCATCACCACAGGGTCCACTGCACAGCACAGTAAAGACCCCCTTAGTGGCCTTGGTGGGTCAGGCTGGCCTTGGATCCCTGTGAATCCTGCTTCCCTTGCTGGGCACGGTCTTGTTCTGGGTCACCTCCTCCTTCGCCCCTCGCAGCTCCTGGCCCTCAGGGTCTGTGTTCTTATACATCCATCCACAGGGCAGCACTGTCCTCTTGTTGGACTTCTGCTTTGAGGCCTGGGCGTATCTATTAACCGTGTTTCTCCCCCCGGAGCAGGGCCACGCGTGATTCCTTGCTCATTATCACTGTGCCATCCCCCTGCTCTCCAGCTGCCGACACGGTATTTGGGGGAGCTGGGACATTCTTGTTCAGATTGTGAAGTTAATGCCAAAGCTGTATTTAGCTAATAAGCTTGTTTTTAAAATAATTTTAACTGCTCTGGCTGAGGGTGTAAATGACAAAATAAAGGGCCATGTAGACTGTAGATAAAATTACTTTCATCAAGTTCAAATTGTGGGAAACAATACTTTTTCTCTAAACTCATAAAAAGTTGTATGAGACTCTTACAAACTGACTTGAGAATAGTCTGAGCATGATCTCATCAGTTGGAACAGAGTAGGAAATAAAACACGAAGCCTTCCCTCTTTTTTGAAGGATCTGTTTTTTAGATTTTTAAATTACAGAGATTCCTTGAACTGGAGGATAATAGTGAAGGGCCCACAAAGGAACTAGGAATAAAGCAACATGGGTAAATAATTGCATGTGACTAAAAGTAAAGGGAATGTTTATCACATCTGACACACCTGCCCTCTCGCCCCTCCCCAGCTCTGAAATGGTGAAGTGCCCTCTGTGGACAGGAAAGACTGCTTAGGGCAGCGGTTCTCAACCTGGGGGTCGAACGACCCTTTCACAGGGGTCGCCTAAGACCATCGGAAAACACATATATAATTACATATTGTTCTTGTGATTAATCACTATGCTTTAATTATGTTCAATTTGTAACAATGAAATTGGGGGTCACCACAACATGAGGAACTGTATTAAAGGGTCGCGGCATTAGGAAGGTTGAGAACCACTGGCTTAGGGAATTGCAGAGGGAACCGTGGCCTTGGGCACAAGCGTCAACAGGAAGGTGGAAAGCTTCCCAGGGAGGTTTTTCCTGGAGGTGAAGTCTCCCCTGCCAGGCGCTGGAGTTCATGAGCGTTTTCCTTCTCTTCTGTTTGCCAGCGGCGGGTTCAGCAGCACAGCCCCTGGAAGTCTAGACCAGATATGCCATATCAGGGAATCTTTTGTAAACATTTTTGATCAGTGACTCACAACTTTAAGAAAGGATTCTTTTGTATCATACTATCTAAATTGTGCTGTAAAGACCCAACCCATTTTCTTAGAATACTAAGTTAATCATGCACAGGCCCAGTGAATTTTGTGGCATTTCCAAACGTTTGATATTCTCATAGTTGGAACCCTAGCTTTCTAGAGGTTTGTAGATGTCATAATTCTTGGTGATTAAAATGGCCTATTAATTACTTTTCCTGAGTTTTGTTGGTGATGGAAACCTTTTCATTAACACTATGGTGAAATAACAGTAGACTTCTAAATGGGATGTGAGGCACTTTTGATGATACAAATATAAATATATTTAAAATAAATATGACCCAGAAAGGATGCTGCAGAAAATGTTCACACACACACACACACACACCAAAATCAAGAATAATAGCAGATGCTAAACTTTTATTTCCTGAGATTTAACAATAGCCAAAAGATCCATTGGAAGGGTGGAGGAGGGGTGCTGTTTTGGGCATCTTTTTTTAATGAAGGCGACAGGCTTCTTTCGGGGTTTAACTTCCTGACAGTGAGACTGACAGAAAGTTCATGTATTAAGCAAGGAAGCTTTAAGTACATTCTGCAACTTTGGCCTTGTAAGCTGTAATCATTTTTAAGGTTGACGAGCATAGTTCACTATGAAATGAAGCAAGGAATTTGGCATTTGTACATTGTGAGTCAATTTTGACATCAGCCTGGATTGGGAATTGACTGGAAGGTTTTGGGGTTGGACTGTGGCTACGCTTCAGTGTCTCGATCCAGAGGCATGCATGAGCAATACTTCCCTTTGGGCTTTGGCCATTAATTTGTGGAATGGAGCAAGAACTGGAGAGGAAAATGGAGAGACTGCTTTGGATTTCCTCACATCCTGTTGAAGCAAAAAAACAGTGGGAGGCCCTTTCCTTCCTGACAAAGGCCTCATCCCTTCACATGGAATTCCCAGCATCTGTCTCCATGTTCGGGACAGTCCCTCTTGAACCCATACTTTAAACCGATGGTCACCCCTGGGTATCTGCCTTCTGCCTATTCCAGGTGTTTTCCAGGCCACTTCCCCTGATTATGTAACTTTCTTTGATCAAATCCAGATGCTGCAGAATGCTTGATAGAAGAGGTCAAATGGCATTTGAAAAGAAAAGCATTACTGTATTCATGACTTCGGTTTAATTTCCTGTATGGGCCTGGTCTGCCAAGGTTAAGGTTGTATGCTCACGGCCACGGGGTTGGGACACTGAGGGAAAGGAGCAAATACTTTTTAAGGACAACTTGAGAAGATGCCCTCCTCCCCTAGTGTACTTTTTTTTTTTTTTTTTAGGGGAGAGCGCGAACGCAGTCCCCAGTGTACTTTTTAATGTTAGATTATCAATTATATAAGCATCAGCTGGCTTCTGTTTATAAATTTTTTCCTATTTTTGTAATTGTTTTTCGATGATAAAAACAATCCACATTCATTCTGAGAAATATGTCAAAATATAGGAAAAAATTAAAGAAAATTCTAAATGTTTGTAATCTCACCTACCCTGAATTAACCACTTTTAAACTACTTTTAATGGTACTGTTAACATACCACCCTGAGTTAACATACTGTTCACATTTTGGTGTAGTTCCTTCTGGACTTTTCTCTGTTTTCTCCAAAAGTATTTTGAACAGCTTTATGAGTATACTAGAGGCCCAGTGCATGAATTCGTGCATGGGTGGGGTCTGGCCGGCCCGCCCCAATGGGGACCCACTGGGGGCTGGGCCGGCAGCGGGACGTGGCCGCAGGAGGGCTCCATCTCGCTCAGTCCCCAGCAAGCTAACCTACCAGTCGGAGCGTGTGCCCCCTGGTGGTCAGTGCACGTCATAGTGAGCAGTTGAGCAGCCTTAGCATATCATTAGCATATTATGTTTTGATTGTTGAATGGACAAGCAGACACTTAACATATTAGTCTTTTATTATATAGGATTTTGTTTTATGGATGGGACCACAAACTAGCTTATCTTGTGTTGATAAATATTTTGTACCTTTATGTTTTGCTATTTAAAAATCACTCTATACAGATCATTGTGTGGCTCTTGTATAAATTCCTAGAGGTAGGGCAAAGGTTATGGAATTTTTAAAAGACTCGGTTCGTATTTCCAATTGGCCTTCTAAAATGTTACAGCAGTTTCTACACCAAGTACAAGCATAGTATGAGAGTGCCCATTTCATTGAAGTCTCACACTGTTAGCCTCAAGAAAATGTACCTGCCAATTTAATGGAGAATTTGCATCTCTTTGATTACTAGAGGGTTAACCTGCTTTCCATTTTAATGGTAATTTAAGTTTTCTGTGAATTGCTTATTCATTTTTTTTAATTTAAATTCTTTATTGTTTAAAGTATTACATAAGTCTCCTTTTGCTTATTCACGGTTTTGGTCTATTTTTCCATAGTGGAGGGATTTGTCTTGTTTTTTTTTTATATGCAAAAGTTCTTTTATGTTAAGAATCATCCTTTGTCTAGTAGTTTTACTTAATGTAACGATGGTAGACGTTCTTTTGACTTGCTTCCACTTAACTGACTTGGGCTCAACTACCCTTGCCATGGCACAGATACAGGGCCCCATGTCTGCTGTGAGCACTGCCCCTGCCCCCTGGAGTTGCAGCCACAGCAAAGCCAGTTGTGTTTCTTTCTGAATCTGTTTTGTTGGGGGTTTTTTTAGATATACTTGTTGTTTTTAATTACTTGGTTAATATGAAACCAGTGAAATCCAAATGTGAAAAGATAATTCTTTCTATGAAAATGAATGCTTTAGACAGACTCAGTAAAAGCGGGTCACTTTTTAAAAATTGCTACTGGGCTAGAGGTGAGGTGAGTAAGGCACCTGTGGATAATTGGAGGGGATGTACTGGATTCCATAGCAAATGGCTCTGAGTTCTCCCTCTACCTGCAGGAAAGTGAGCTGGAGATGAGAGTGCATTACAGGTAGGACTTACAGAAGAAGATAACAGCCAGCTCTGAGTGCATAGCCACACCGAAAGGTTAGTCTTTGGCCCTATAGCCAAGACAAGCAAACCAATGCATATTCCAGTAGGGGGAGGAGGTCACATCTACACTAAGAAAAGAGAAAGATGCAAATTGACCGTACCTTCACAATGCCCACCAGCCAATCAGGAGTGAGCATGCAAATTAACCCAACAAAGATGGCAGGTTAATTTGCATACACAGGCACCGAGCAGCCAGGGCAGGTGTCCGCACTGCCCCAGCTGCTCCGGGTTTCTAGGCAGCGTGGGAAGGTGGAAAGGCGGCTCCGGGCTGGAGTGAATGCGGTGCCAGCAGCCAGGGGAAGGAAGGCCCATTCTTGCACAAATCTTCGTGCATCGGGCCTCTAGTATTTTTTTTTTTTTTGGGCCTCTAGTATTTTAATAAAAAATAATAATTCCCTGCTTTAATGAGCTTTTTTTTGTTGTTGTTAATTGATCAATCCCTCATCACGACCGCACTAAACACACTTTGGAGCAGTGGTTCTCAACCTTCTGGCCCTTTAAATACAGTTCCTCATGTTGTGACCCAACCATAAAATTATTTTCATTGCTACTTCATAACTGTAATGTTGCTACTGTTATGAATCGTAATGTAAATATCTGATATGCAGGATGGTCTTAGGCGACCCGTGAAAGGGTCGTTCGACCGCCAAAGGGGTCGCGACCCACAGGTTGAGAACCGCTGCTTTAGAGACAGTTTAAATACTCAGAGAGCAGGGCCTAACACATCACTAAGCCTTTTCCACATTTTAGGGGATGGCAGTGTTATTAGACCCTCCTTTAAATTATCTGTGTCCCTGTGATTCATAAGATAAAATTACCAAGCATAGTAATGACACAATTTGGGATGCATTCTTTTAGGAAAACGATTCCTGAAGGTTTACTTCAGTCAGTATACAAAAGCTAGAATTGAAAGATCTTCATTATCTATGTTCTGTTGGATTATTCCAGAGAGTTATTAAAGCATGCCCATTTTTGAAAGTTCTCCAGTCATGTTTCTGGAAGTTTAGCTTAGTCCCTTAGTCCTGGTTGCCTCCAGTGGGTTTTTTGTTTTGTTTTTAAGTGAATGCTGAAGAATCAGGCCTATTCTTTTGTTGTTGTTGTTCTTAATCCTCACTTGGGGATATTTTTCTATTGATTTTTAGAAAGTGTGGAAGGGAGGGGGAGAGGCAGAGAAAGAAACATCAATATGAGAGAGACACATCTATTGGTTGCCTCCTGCACATTCCCTAACTGGGGCCAGAATTGAGCCTGCAACGGAGGTATGTGACCTTGAGCGGAATTGAACCTAGGACCCTGAATTCAAGTCTGCAGGCTGATGCTCTATCCACCGAGCCAAACCAGCTAGGGCAGGCCTATTCTTGAGATGGGTGTTATTGCCCAAGAAAAGATATTTGGGTGTCCTCTAATTCCATAAAGAGAGAAAGTTAAAACAGGTTTGTTTTGTTACCATTTGGGTTTGGCTAAAGTATGTGGTAGATCCTTTCATTCTTTCAAATTAGAATCCCCTTCCCCCCTTTTTTTTAGTTTGATTTCTTATTGTAGTTTCCTGAAATGAGTGCTCATATTTCATTTCATAATATCCTTACAACTGTTAAGATCCACTTGGAGTAGATTTGCTGGTTTCAAAGAACCCTTGTGCTTATTTGTCATCATCACAGAGAAATTCTAGAGCGGTTGAGTGTAGTTCAAGAAAAAGAAAGGCAGAAAAAAACTTCAGGAGGAAACAATGAATTATTTGACCCTGTAGTGACTAATAGTAAATTATTAAAAGATGTTTATTGGTTTCCCACCTTTAGAATCTACCTATAGACAAAACATGGAAGATTTTATTATTACAGAATAGAAGACACGCTAACTTTCACAAGGTAAAGGAATGAGGAAAGAAGGCCCTTTTGGAGAGTGAGCACAGAGTGAGGAAAGCTGGAAGGAAGGCGAGGATGTTAACATAGCCTATGAAGCAGATAGTTGAGGGATAGGTCTCCAGCCGGTAGAAAAAGAAATGTGCAAGTCTGTTACTGAAAATACACAGGTAACCAGTAGTGGATAGCACAGGAGAGATGGGGGAGGGGCGCAGGGTTATACAGCTTATGTGTAGAGAGATGGAAATGATGGCCCAAAAAAGAGCTGTTGCCTCCAGGTGTGAAGGAGAGTGGATGGAAAATATTTGTTTTTCATTATAAGCCCTTCTGTAATATTTGGTTTTTAAATGATGTGCATATGTTTTTAAATTTAAGAATGTTTTAAGGCAAGAAACTTCCCCTCCATATTATAACATAAGCAGAGGCAGACTTATGAGGATGGATTATTTCCAATTCATTTTGAATTGGTGCATTTAAATGGCTTACACTATTTGGGAACACCACCTTGGAATGCAGATACTTAGTGTTTTTCGCAAGATTTGGGAAAAGAAGAGTCCATTCTTTACACCACCTTTCTTTTAATATGTAAAGTGCACAGGCGTTAAACAAAATAAATTAGGAATGTATAATTTTGGAAATAACAGAATTTTTTGCTCATGAGAATAAAATTAATTTTTTCCCTAATTATTTTTTTAAATTTCTTCTATTCCCTATTTCTCTTCCAGAAGCCCTCCAAAGGCCAGTAGCATCTGACTTCGAGCCCCAAGGTCTGAGCGAAGCAGCTCGTTGGAACTCCAAGGAAAACCTCCTCGCTGGTCCCAGTGAAAATGACCCCAACCTTTTCGTTGCACTGTATGATTTTGTGGCCAGTGGGGATAACACTCTAAGTATCACCAAAGGTAAAAGGGCTGTGGACAGAGGTGGTAGTTGCAAGAGCCAGAAATTGGGTGAAGTTGTGGCTTGATTGTTCACCCCTTTGCTGATGAAAAGAGCAGATTTAAAGTTTGGAATGCAGAGATATCCAAAAAAGTCACTGCTCTTGAGAGGAGTTCCTGTGCAGTCGTCCTTCACAAAACAGAGCTTTCCTTCTTCTATCCTGAAAAAGATACCAGACACAGAAAAACACTTAAAAAAGTTTTTATTGATTTCAGAGAGGAAGGGAGAGGGATAGAGAGATAGAAACATCAGTGATGAGAGAGAATCACTGATCGGCTGCCTCCTGCACATCCCCTACTGGCGACTGAGCCTGAAAACCTTTTATGTGCCCTGACCTGGAATTGAACCAGTGACCTCTTGGTTCCTGGTCAATGCTCAACTGCTGAGTCACACCAACTGGGCAAAACACTTTTTTTTTTTCTTAAAGAAAAGGTATTTTTTTCCTAAAAAGCTTCTTGTATTAAGGCACTTGAGTAAACAAAACATAATAGATCTCTAAAAACTGAGGCTGTACGTTTATCTCGGCTTTCAGTACAAACAGGAAGCTTCATATAAAATGTACTCTTATACACTTAAAATGCATACATTTATGTGGACTTGTTGAAATGAAGTAGGTATTTAGGAATTTGGAGATTTTTAGTAATCATACAAGACTAAGTGAGAATGAGCGAATTAGCCTGTGAAGCTGATGTGTCTGATTTGCTTCTTTTCTTCTAAGGTGAAAAGCTCCGGGTCTTAGGCTACAATCACAATGGGGAATGGTGTGAAGCCCAAACCAAAAATGGCCAAGGGTGGGTCCCAAGCAACTACATCACACCCGTCAACAGTCTGGAGAAACATTCCTGGTATCATGGGCCCGTGTCCCGCAACGCTGCTGAATACCTGCTGAGCAGTGGGATCAACGGCAGCTTCCTGGTGCGGGAGAGCGAGAGCAGCCCTGGGCAGAGGTCCATCTCGCTGAGATATGAAGGCAGGGTGTACCACTACAGGATCAACACTGCTTCTGATGGCAAGGTAGGGGCCTGGCCAGGGGAGCTGATGGGCAGGTGAGGGGGTAATTCTTTGGCCAGGAGAACCCAGAGGTCCTGATGGCTGGGTTGATAGTTATTGCAACAAAACTCAACCAAGAAGGTGTTCGAAGAAGCTTTCAAGTAAACAGCAGGTATCAATTTATTAGCCTTATGAAAGACCCTCTATTGAGGACCAATCACATGATATTATAAGGGCTGGTGTGGTTCTCTAATTTTCTTGCTGGACTTTTGTTGTTAGCAGTTTCATAAGATAAGTGGGATATCTGTTGGGTTTCGTACAAAGTCAAAAGCCACCTTAATAGCACCTCCCCAAAATAAGTCTGGTCCATAGCCTTCTGTCTATGGATAAAATCATGTTTGTGTCTAGACACAGTTTTTATACAAAAATGGGATCACATATCTGTAGATTTCCAAACCCAGACTAGTTTTGTAAAGAGGTTGATATACTAGATGGTTTTGTCATCTTCATACAAAGGGTTCTTAAGAGTCCACAAAGGGAAGGGAGGGATGAACACTTAGCAAGATCCTACTGTGTGCTGGGGCATTTCATCTCTTAGTCAATCTTCAGGACAGATATTGCTGTAATCTGCATTTTTGCATGATGAATGGATGGTCAGAGGGATGACATTTCTTGCCCAAGATTAATTAATGGAATTAGGCTGCAACCCCACTGTCCACTCAGTTGTTGAGGGTGTAGATAGATGAATTGTGGGGGTGAGTCCAGATGGTGTATGTATTCTTTAATTATATGTAATACATGCACATGGTTTGAAAAAAAATGAATTACAATGAAAAGTAATTTTGTCTAACTTAGTACCCTACCCAGAGGCAAACACTGTAACCAGTTTCTTCCAGAGTTACCTGATGTATATATGTTTACATTTGAAAAATAAAACAAACCATGCATATTGCACAGTGTTCTGCTCTTGCTTTTCCCACCTGATAATATGTTTTGGAGATTGTTTATGGCAGCACATTTAGAGCTGCCTCATCCATGCCTAGCATGGATGGACCATCATTTATTTAAGTAGTCCCTGCTGGTGGACATTTAGGTTGTTTTCAATCTTATCTATATACTAGTGGCCTGGTGCACAGATTCGTGCTCATTGAAAGGAAATTAATTAGAAGAAATATTTTAATATCGCTATTCGCCCTTTCTCTATAATAGAAGTGTCAACCGAATTCACGATGGACAATGACAGATTGAAACACACACGTGCGATTGGCGCCAGCAAGTGCTTTATATGTATTGCACATGCGCGAGTCAACTTAGCCTTTTATAGATATAGAATAAACTTGCTTAATTAGACCTGCTTTCTGATGTAGCTAAACTTTTTCCAGCCCAGTGAAGCACCCCAACTTGTCTTTCAGGTCATTGTCAGCAACACAGCAGTAAATGTCAACACATTTGTTAACATACTCATGAAACCCTGCTTACTCCTAATATATGTAATGCACTCTGATATTTTGTATGCTTCTGTTTCTTTTTTTCTTAAATTCTGGTCATAATCTACTAAATTGATTCCATAGACTCCCTAGTGGGTCATGCCTTGCAGTTTGGAAAAACACTGCACGTACTGATTTGTGTACAGTGGCGCATATGCAAGTTGTTGCTAGAACTGGTGGAAGGGAATGTGCATATACATTTGTGTGGATATCACCCACTTACCTTCTGTGGAGATTGTACAAATGTGCTTTCTTACCAGCAGGGTATAAGAGAGCACGTTTTTCCTCACCCTCCTCAGCAGCACACTGTCAGACTTGTAAAAACATCTCTCTCATTGGTAAAGCTGGTACCTTGTTACATTTAATATGCATGTGTCACATTTTGAATGATTCCTATGCCTTTTACTAAATGCATCTTTTCCTACATTTCTGAAATACACCACCAAATTTACATACAAATTATTAAATACACCACCCTCTTGGCTCCGATTTGCCTCTCTCTCCGTGTTGATCTCTCTCTCTCTTCTTCCATTCGTCTTTCTGTACATGTGCCAATACTAGACTTTTACTTTGTAGTGCTATATAATGTTTTAATGTCTGGCAGAGCTAGTCCCCTCTTCTTAATCTTTTTAGCATTTTTATGATTGTTCTCACATGTTCATTTGTACCATCCATACAAATGCATGTAGTGTATACATATATATGCATATTTAATTTTTCTACCTGTTCTTTTCGCATGTGTTAAAGTCCTTTGACCAAAGTCCTGCTGCCAGTTGCCGATGCTTTTCATCACGGCAGACGTCTTTGTGCCAGCACTGTGGTCTGTGTGGCAGACAGCATAGTCGCTGTTGATGTGTGACTAGAGATCAGTCTCATCAGCTTGTTTTTCGGGAATTATCCCAGATGTGGAGCGAGGTCCTTCCGTTCTGCAGATGTAGGCCCTTGGAAACCTTGCCTTCAGACCACAGAGGTGCCTTTTTAATGAGTTAGAACAGCAGAGTGCACCTAAAGGAGGTGATTTCCTGCAGCTGACACGTTGCTTCCCATCTGTGCTGTTTCTCCAAGGCAGGCCATGCTGCATGGTCATCAGTTGAGGTTTGTATTGAACAGGGCAGTGGTCTCTTCTCCCTGGATGTTTAATCAGCACCCTTGCTGGCAGATGCAGGCAGGCATGATCTAGTTTGACAACTCAAAGGGAGAGAGCAAGGCCTACGTGTAGGATGCATGACTTGCAGACTCTGAGAATCAGCCGATGAAGACAACCCTCCGTCTAAAACAGTGGTTCTCAACCTTCCTAATGCCACGACCCTTTAACACAGTTCCTCATGTTTTGGTGACCCCCAACCATAAAATTGTTTTCGTTGCTACTTCATAACTCTAATTTTGCTACTGTTGTGAATCATAATGTAAATATCTGATATGCAGGATGTATTTTCATTGTTACAAATTGAACGTAATTAAAGCATAGTGATTAATCACAAAAACAATATGTAATTATATATGTGTTTTCCAATGGTCTTAGGCGACCCCTGTGAAAGGGTCGTTCGACCCCCAAAGGGGTCGCGACCCACAGGTTGAGAACCGCTGGTCTAAAAGCTGGTGTGCGCCAGGGGTTCCTTTCACTGCAGGTGCAGCACAGGACACTCATTCGATCAGGCACTACCCACCACTGGCAGCTCATCAAAGGCCTCGGCCTCTCGCCCTTCTCCCTCCCTGACAAAGACCTCCCTTTAGCTGTTTGCACCTGGAGGCGTCTTGGCCCCCAGGGTCATCTGGCAGACCATCTGCGGAGGCTCCTCTCTGAGGGCTGCACCTCGGGGCCGTGTTGGGTGGGGTCCTGCTCCTGGCATGTGTGGAGCAGCATCAGAACAGGGAGGTATCGCAGTGACTCGAGACTGTGGCTGGGCACTGACAACGCTGCCCGTGCCGAGCGGTGCTGCAGTCCTTTCTGGATTTCCAAGAAGAAAATGGAAGGTTGGTAGGAGGGACAGGCTGGGGCTGAATAAGTTTAATCTTGATCTTCAGAAAACAACTGAATTTCAAAGATTCTTCTGTGAGGCTCCAGAGGGTTTCTTCCGTCTCCACCCTCTTGGCTCCGATTTGCCTCTCTCTCCGTGTGCTGAGCTCTCGGCAGCAGTCGCAGCCAGTCAGCCCAGGGCCACCAGCTCGGCCCAGAGCCCAGGGCCGGGGGGCTTAGAGCTGGACTCTTGGAAGGGCCCCACCAGACTGAGTCACTGCTGTTGCCTTAGTCTTGACAGCTTAAACAGCTTCAGCTCTCCTGGGCCTGGGTGTCATTCTCCCATGCTTCCTCAGAATTTGTGATCCTCTGCCAACAATGTGGAATTAAAGACTGATTTTTATTCGCCACCCCCTCCAAATCCTTCCTGGTGCTTCTGGTTGTGTCTTCACATTAGTTCTGTGAGGTGCCCCTGTCAGGCCCCCCGATTTCTTACAGCCCTTGATGGAGTCTTTTCTTTGAAGAGATGCCCACTGACACTTACTTTCTCAGTCTGCTGGAGTGGCAGGTGCAGGTTGACAGGAGTGGAATTTGGGCTTACGCTTCAGCAGAGGTGGCAGGATGGGCCAGTATGTAATTTCTAGAATTTTAAGATTTATGCCCCCTGACAGAGGCTCGGCAGGTGCAGGCATCCTGGTGAGAAGCCTGCTGAACCTGGCTGGCCTTCCTTTTGGAGGAGCCTGGGAGCGATGCTGAGCACTGCTAAATTATTAAGTACCGCCTCGCTGCTGGCCTGTGAGAGGCTCTCGGGAAGAGCGCTCCTGGCCGAGAGCCTGTGAACAGGACACCTGCGGCGGGACTCCAGGGTCAGGCGCCTCAAGGGTACACGAGTCTAAGCTCTGATAAGCCTGGGAGACGGCTGTCAGGAGGAAAGCCGTTCCTGTTGAGTTTCTTTGACGAGCCCTGTCTTTCGGGTTCCTGGTGATCAGGAAGAGGCCTAGCCCTGGCTGAGCACCCGGAGTGTTTATGTAACCGGCTGCATAGCATAATGACATGCCATTCATAATGCTAATTTCACTTTCTTCTCTGAACATGCCATGAATTCCTGATGGAGATTACTCAGGTCACTAGCAAAAGCTGCTGAAAAACTAGAACTAATCAGAGGGAAGCCATCAGACTTCTTGACTGTTAGGAGATGGCTGTGCAGTACATTTAAGGAAGAATAATTTTAATACTTAATAAATGTCGGTATATAAATTTTATGTTGAAAGATGAACTGAGTCACAGGGTCTGTAAATTTAATTATTGAAAAGGGTGAAGTTTGTCCAGTCATTGGAAGCTCCCATAACTCTGAAATGTCTAACCGAGGAGCCTGTGAGGGAATCAAAATGAGACCGAGAACAAATTCTACATGAACTAGGGCTTGGGGAGCCATTAGCATTCTGGCATTTGAGGGAGCGTGATCTTCGGGTTGGGGAGCACTCCTTTCGAGCTGAGGCGGAGAGAGAGGTAGTGAGCCCGGCCCCAGGTGACCTGCCTGTGCTGTGCCAGTGATGTCCAAGGTGGGGGTGCTCTGAGTCCAGGGAGTGCCTTCTCGGACGGCTTTCTTTCTCTCTTCTCGCCATTGCTTGGTAGGGAGGGCACTGTACACTGTGCTAAGCCGAGAGAGGAGGGCGTGGAGCATCGCAACCTGAAGTAAAGTATTTGCACGCCTGGCAGACTTTTCCAGAGAGAGGTGGGGCTTTAAGAGCTGTCCCCACGTCCCATTGGGTCTCTGACCTGCACTTGGGTCGGGACTAACACTGATGGGTGCTGTGCAAGCTGAGGGCAGGCTCGGCAGGCGGACTGCGCTCCCCTACCCCCTGCAGCACTGCATCTGTTCAGGCGTCTGAGCATGTCGCGCAGCATGTCCCTAGAGCAGGTCACTTCGAGGTGCTCTCAGGCATAAAAGTGGGGCCTTCTGGTGGGCCTCCTCCTTACCCTCCAAGGTCCTGCCATCCGAGGCACCATCTCGCAGAGGGACAAGCTCCCCAGACCTGTGGAGTCTTTCTGGACAATTCCTGAGTTGCTCAGAATTTTATCTTTGTAGGGTTGCTACCCAAAGATTGTAAATTATAAACCTGTAAGCTAAAGTTTGCCATCGGCTTGCCTGAGTTTTAACAATTCGTTTACGTTACCTCTCTAAGCAGCAAACAGAAAATCTCCTTGTTGATGAATCTTATTTAATATTCTGTTGAGGGTAATGGAAGGGATCAGCTTGTATATTTGTCACTTCCTTCCTTTAAAACACTTTAACCGTCTGGTATCACACCATCAGGAAGGAGTGGAGCCGACCGTAACCAACAGCCACGGCCTTGGCCTTGCTCTGTGTGCTCAGGCCTTTTCTTTCCTTCCTTGAAGTAATCAGATGTTACAGCTACAGCTGACTGGTCCTGTTCCTCTTTCTCTCCCCTGCCCCAGGCATCATCACTGTTCCAAGTCTTCATTCCTCCCTCCCACACCTTTGCAATTTGAGCAAGTCTTACGAACACCTAGTCGTGATTTTGAGTATTCTTTCTGCCTTCTTCAGGATGGTGGGCTGGCCTCAGTGAGCCAGTAGATTCAGTTATGTGCCTGGAGTCCACATGTTCTGTGGGGATTTTAATGTGGAATTGATTCCCTCACCACATCACTGAAGCAGAGAGAAGAAAAAAGATAGCTGTCACATCCACATGGCCCTCTGCCTCCTTCCTTTGCCTCCCCCATCTCTGTTGTGTCTAGATGAGAACTCCTGGTGGCGGGGCTCCCTGCACAGCTGCTCACCGCTGCACATCTCAGAGAGGGACTCGCATGCACTGGTGTCTGAAAGCCTTCTGGCTTCCTGTGTGGAAAAGCCCGTGTGGCCCTCCAAGGCCTGGCTCTTCCTGAGGAGCGCTGACCAGCACCCCACGGGGGGCCCAGGGCTGGGCCTTGCAGGGCTGGGCCTCTGATGCTTCTTACTCGGCCCAAATCCAGGAAGTAGGAATGAGAAGGACATTTATGCTTTGTTCAGTAATTTTCATCTCTGATCACTGTTTAGTTCTAGATAATTATATAATTATAGGTAATAACGATAGGTTTTCATAAGCATAATTATCCTATATAATAAGGCTAATATGCAAATTGTCCTCTCAACCGGGAGTTCAGAAGTTCAACCAGGGGGTGGAGCCAGCCGGCCAACCTCCCCCATTCCCTCCCCTGGCCAGATCGGCCCCCATTAGGGCAGGCTGGCCGGACCCCACCCATGCATGAATTCGTGCACCGGACCTCTAGTTTTTAAATATTTTCTAATCAATACTTTTAAAGTTCTACCCTTCACTACTATAATCAACAACTATTATCAAGTACCTATTATGTGCTCATTCTTGTTCTCAACATTGGGGCTACAGGATAAAAATGGATATTTTAGGGCTTTGCTCTCATGTAGCTGACATTCTAGTAAGTGGAGACAGACCATCAACAAGCCGATAAAACGGAATTATCAGTTAGTGGTGAGTGTGGTGCAGAGGAGTAAGACAGATGATATAGTGCTGGGTGGTGACTTTAGTTCGGGCGCTCAGGGAAGAATTTTTGGACATTTACACTGGGCTCAGGATGGCAAGAGAGAACCAGGCATGTACTAGTGAGGGTTAGGTAGGTGGAGGATTTCACTCAGGAAGCAGGTGCAGAGGCCCGGGGGCATCTTATTGCATCATTCTGCTTTAGCCGGAATTGTCATGCGCATGATAGCCTGGGTAGCTCTTGGTCCTATGTGGAGAGCCCGTTATCTGCGGGTTTGCTGTGCATACATTAAGGCTCACAAAGCTGGTTTACTGGGGTGGAGTGTGTATTTACTCTGTGGGCTCTCTTCCTCAGCTCTACGTGTCCTCAGAGAGCCGCTTCAACACTTTGGCCGAGTTGGTTCATCATCACTCAACTGTGGCAGACGGGCTCATCACCACTCTCCACTACCCGGCCCCCAAGCGCAACAAGCCCACTGTGTACGGCGTGTCCCCCAACTACGACAAGTGGGAGATGGAGCGCACGGACATCACCATGAAGCACAAGCTGGGAGGAGGCCAGTACGGGGAGGTGTACGAAGGCGTGTGGAAGAAATACAGCCTCACCGTGGCCGTGAAGACCCTGAAGGTAGGCCGGGGCCGCGGGCTGGGAGGGGCTCAGTGAGAGACGGCTCGTCGTCTGCGGGTGTGCAGAGGGGCCCTTTCCAGGGGGCTGCCGGCTGCACAGAGCCGAGGGGTCCGTGGGTGCCGAGGAGTTGACTCTTGAATCTGTTATCATCTGTTTCTTTGCACTTTGAGTCACTCTCATAATCTCAGTGTGTTTCCACATATGGTGAGGGCTGAGAAGTGCTGTGGTTTTTGGTGTAAAAAGATGAGTCATTTGGAGAAGTTTTTTTCATTCGATGGCAAGAGTCTTTTAAAGCCGTGGGTTTCCGTTCTGTTTGTGTGGCATTTGAATCACTTCCTATTGAGAGTTAAGGGAAGGAAGGAAGGAAATAAAAACCTAGTTTTGAAAGGAGATTTAACCAAAATGCGTTTGACATTTCTGTGGGTTTTTGTTGGCAGCTTTGAAAAGCAAGTGCTATTTGTTTCTAAGCAGGTTCCAGTTCTCTTTATTGTGTGTCCAGACTTCTGGAATTAAGGACACATTAAGGCAGCGGTTCTCAACCTGTGGGTCGCGACCCCTCTGGCGGTCGAACAACCCTTTCACAGGGGTCGCCTAAGACCATCCTGCATATCAGATATTTACATTATGATTCATAACAGTAGCAAAATTAAAGTTATGAAGTAGCAACGAAAATAATTTTATGGTTGGGTCACAACATGAGGAACTGTATTTAAAGGGCCAGAAGGTTGAGAACCACTGCATTAAGGCTTCTTACTAACGAGGATCACCTGCCCCGCCCCCTTCTTTCTTGTTATCTGTGACTTTCATCCTCTCAGCTAATGCATAGTGTGGCCTTTCCAGGCGGCTTGTTTTCCTTTTGAAGTTCTTAGAAATCTTTAGGATGCCCAGGGAAGGAAGTTTTAATTTGCAGCCTTCTTCCCTATGTGATCCGCGCTTTACCTATGGCGAGAGTGTCCCCTAGTGTTGACCTGCATGATTTTCACTTGTTTTAAGTGAACGACTGTGTGGGCGGACGTGTGCGCAGAAACTGAGAGTCAGCCCCTTTTTGCAGCTAAAGGAAAGGAAAAGAACTGGGAACATCCCCTGCTGAGAAAATGGACCCAACTCTGTGTACGCTTCTCAAACGGCAGTCAGGCGCACGCAGCGAGACCGTGCGGCCAAAGCGCTCGCTTTTTAGTGACTCCGTCACCCTCCTGATATCCTCACTCAGAGGCACAGGAAGGTGGAAATGACGATTTCTGATTAATAAAAAGCAACGCTTTAGAGAAAAGATCACATTCTTTAGGCCTAGCAACCAAAAGAGCTTCCTGACACTATATTCAATGTGTCCCCTGAGATCTGTCCTGGGGCCAAGACTGACATTTAGGTGTGGGGGTGGGGGTGGTGTGGTTTAGGGTCACCTTGTGGACTCCTTTGTATTTTCCAGATGGGATTTTTAAAATTTAATAAGCATTTATGAGTTCCTTATTTTTGTTTGCCAGACCCTGCGCTTAACACTGGGGTTGTGAAATGAATTAGACAGAGGTCTTCACTTCAGGCTAGTCTAGGTAGTTAGGATGGTCTAGTTAGTAGTAGGCAATCTAGTTAGTAGGAGAAATGAGCAAGTATATCAGTAATTGTAGTGAGTGTGACAGGACCACGTAAGGTATGAGTGTGGCACTGTGTCACTTCACAGGAGTGAATGGAGGGGCTGCCCAGTGAGCTCTGCTTGGTGGGGAGGAAGCATGGAGGAAATCGGGAGCCAGGACCATAGTGGAGGTGCAAGCCCTGGCCAAGGGAGCAAAGGTCAGGAGAGACAGGTGGAGGGCAGAGAGGGCACAGCCAGGGGGCTTGAACCCGGCTGAGGAGCTGGGCTACTATCCTGGAGGCAGTGGGGCCCCTTGAAGGGCTTGATGCACAGGAGTAGGATGATAGGCTTTGTGTTTCACAGAGATGGCGACATTGGTGAGCCCTAGAAAGAACTAAACAGCCATTGCCCTGCCGCTTACAGACCAGGGAGCACAGAAAGGGGTGTGTGCTTGTGCTGCAGCACCTCCATTTAGCACTCAGTTGTGGACTTGGCCCAGGGACACTGGGCCTTGACCTGTTAAAAGCCAGGGTGTCACCCACACATTTGCCAGGATTTGCAGAATGAAACAAGGAAGACTAAAGGTACAAAATACACTGGATTTCAGTCCAGGCAAGACTTGCATGAAAACTTTAAAAAGAGGTAGAGCGCGTGCAACTTGAAATGTGAGGGAGGCCCAGCTGATGCTGTGGTGGTGTTTTCTGAGCAGCTGAAGAAGGGGGTTTCAGAGTAGGGACTTCCTGCAACTCAGAGGTGCTGGTAGTTTCTTATGCCAGTGAATCAGAATGATCTGGAATGTACTTCTCTAATGACTTATTTTTAAACTTTATTACATGCTTTTAATGATTTTCCCCAAGAGCCTTATTAACTTATGGTCCCAAGGTACAGGATCCAGTTGCATGGAGTTCTGTGAGCAGTCACCCCAAGTGGTAGCCATTTAGGGAAAGGAAAATGCATCATTATCTTGAGGGATGTTAACCCAAAACATGGTACTAAGTGACTACTAAATAAATGATCCCTCCCTCCCCCTCACACTGCATAAAACATCTCTATGTTCCTCACTTCTCAGATAAGATTGTGTCAATACTTGGAGCATTTATCTCCACTGTGGAAGTTGAGGTCTTTGAGTGGACTCTAAGTGACAGTAATGGCTGACATGTACTGAGCTCTTACCACGTGCCTGGGAGAGTTCCGAGTGCCTTGCATATATCATCTCAGTTAAACCTTACAACAACTTTAAGAAAAGGGTAGTACTATTTCCACCATTTAAAGATTGAAAAAACTGAAGCAGAGGGAGTTTAAGTAACTGGGCTGGAGTTACACAGTCAGGAGTGGCAGAGCCGGGCTTTAAACCCAGACATCCTGCTCCCAAGCCCAGTGATTATGATGTTGTCACTCAGGTTCTTATTCTCCATAGACCACAAAATATATACATAAACCACAGTTATGCATCGTAAAAATCACCTTTTCCCCTCTCCCCATTCACTTCCCTCATAGACTGTAGCCATGATCTGCCTTTCTCTTCAAGACTCCTTGGAAAACCTTGGAGCTCCAAACCAGATGGCCCTCCGCTCAGTGCCTCTTTGTGCCAGACCCCAGTGAACCCCTAAGTCAGTCTCTTCCCTCATCCCAGTCCTGCCAGGGATGTATTGTTGTATTGTTGGCCCCTCAAAGGGCAGAACCCGCAGGGGGAGCAAGGACCTACATTTAACCATGACTCCTTATTGAACCACCAGGCAGCCTTGGCTCCTATACCTTCAGGCACAAGGAAGACCAGAAGAAAGCAGGAGAAAAAAAAGGAGGCACTAGGTTGACCCCTATGGGTGGGAAACTGGAAATACAGCAAAGGCCTACTGATGGGGAACTACTAGTTGGAATTTTGACAATATTCCGTAGGTCATTGGCTTGACTTTACCCTTGTTAATGGCAGGATGTGCCTAAGAGAACCAGTTGTCAGGTACAGAAAGCCCCAGGTTTCACATGAGTTGTGTTCCAAGTTAGTTTGTAAGTCAGTTTTTTCCTATGAAACAGCTGTGTAAGTTATAGAATTTGGAAAAGACTACTGTTAGTCTAGTTGGGGTGTTATGATTGAATCATAAGCTAACTAATTTACCATTAAAATAGTGGAACATAATGTTGTTATATGTTGACTTAAAATTGTACTCAGTTCTTTACCTATTTTTCAAACAGGTAAGATATGCACAGCCTCCTCCTTGATTTTTGTGTCTTTCCAGAAATAGTCCGCGTGTGCATGATTTTCAACCATGCGGCGGCATGCTAGACACTGCCCCGCACCTTCTGTGTCGACTTCTCGTAACTTGACGGTTGTTCCTTGTCATACACGTCAGGTTGTCGCACTTGTGTGGCTGTGTTTCAGGACGTACCAGTCTCGGTGGGCATTTGTGTTCTTTCCAGGACTTGACTGTCACAAGCAGTGCCACGGATGCTTCTTGTTTGCACGTGCTGCTGAGTGGCCTGCTGGGTCCCTCGAGTAGAACCACTGGATCCAGGGCCACGTGCGTTTACGGTTGTGACCTACTCCCAGGTGCTCCCAAGGAGCCCGCCCTTTTGCACGCTGCCGGCGGTGTTGAGGACGCGCGGCCTCCTGTCCCCTCACCAGCTCAGTGTGTTGGGTTTTATGTGTGTTATTTCCCCCCAGGAAATCGGTTCTATTGGAGAGCTCCAGGAACGAGCGGAGGAAGGGCTCCCTGGCAGCACTAACACGGGACAGTCCTCGCAGTGGCTCTCTGGCTTCTCGGGGGGCCGTGCACCCGGAGAGGCCGCGCAGCGGCGCCCGCTGTTGCTGTGCGCACTGGGCCTTGGGCGGCGTCTCTCCTGGCTGCGGAGCGAGCCTGGGTGCAGCGGCAGCATGTGGGGACCAGCGCTCTGGGGCTTCCTCTGTGAGGTGGTTTCTTGTGGAGGTTCGCTTGGCTTCAAGTCCCCTGTCTGCTTTGTGCCGCACCTTCCTCAGCAGAGTTGTCTGCCCCAGCCTTCCAGTGTTTTAAACGTGTTGACCCCGGTCCACCTGACGGGTGAAGGATGGTCCTCCCTGTGGTTGTAACCCTGCTCACCTAAAGCGCCAGAAATATGTGGAAACTGATCTCAGACAGAAAGAAGCCCTGGTCCAGGGCAGTGAGAGCCCTAAAAGCTGTGCAGCAGGACGTGGAGCCATTTTTAAACTTATTTTTAATGACGTAGAATACGCACTCTTGGAGGTGAGCCAGTGAGCACACAGATGAAGCTGGTTAGAACATACCTGAGAGATGTTGAGTCTGGGAGAATGTATCTGTGAGAAAGACAAAAACAGTGTTGAAGAGCCAGCCTGTCTTAGATACAAGCAGTGTATTCAGTCTCCTTCTCAGGAGTGGAGACCAGCTGTCTTTATAGTAATGAGTTCCGCTGGCGGAGCACTGACCGCGGCCTGGGCACTGCACGGGCACTCTGCACGAGGGGACACTGCTGTTCTCTCCTCTTGTAGACGAGAACGCGGCAGCGCGTGCTGGCCTCTGTGTGATCTGTTCTGTAAGTCGCTTGTCATGGGTCCACAGGGGCAGAGCCTGGTCGGCAGAACTCACCAGCGTCTGTTAACCTCTCGGCCGTGCCAGCCAAAAGTTCACCCGCACCTGGGCCGGGCCAGCAGTCCTTGTGAAGAGAGGCCAGGTGACCCTCCTCCCTAACAGATGAGCCTGAAATTCACAGCTTTTACTCAAAGTGTTGCCTTCACCCTAATTAATCTGAGCAAGTTTTATTTTACTATATAAATGGAAGAATTCTCTTCAGAAACATGGTGGGAAGTTTTTAAATGGAATTGAAGGAATGTAAATGTCGCAGGATAGCACCAGGGACAGGTCTATCTTAACATAGCGACATGCAGTGTGCCGTTAGCAGTTCACATTATGAGTTGAAGCAGGTGAACCAGCAGAGGGAGACAAGTTCACACTGACTGTCCTGAAAGGAAACAACAGCCCGGATTGAGTTATGCTGTTCACACAGGTGCAGGCATGTGTTTGAGTGAATGAAGAGAGAAAGGCGACAGAGAGGAGGGAACAGTACAACCTTTGAAAGTTGCATTGTTCTTTTGTGCATGCCCAAGTCTCAGGATCTAGAACATGGTTCTTTTAGAGAAGAGCCAGTAGCTATAAGAGCAAGTGATGTTTCTGAAATTATTTTCACTGTGCGTGGTTTTTTACATGGCGTTTTAAAATAAAAAAACTCTGCGTGTCTAGAAAACTTCATGGGAGAGCGACTTTTTGAACATATTGTTGGCCAAGCAAGATTCTTAAAGCCCCTGGTCCTACATGAGCAGCCTTGAGTCTCCGGGTCTGGCAGGCGTTCGCGCTTTGACATGAGCCTGTCAGCTGGTAAATCAGGGCACTTCACGCCCAGAACAGCACGGTCGGCTGAGCGTGTTAAGGGGTAGACAGGACTCGAAGAATTAAACAGCTAATGGGGTGGCAGCAGGGATGAGTCCCTTTCCCCAGATAGCTTGACGCAGAGACTACCAACCATGTTTAATTGACATTTAGAGCAGCTCGCCATTTTTAAAGAGCAATAAATTGTTTCGGAGTTTCAGTCTCACAGAGCCCTAACTAAGCAAAGTGATAATGGGCTGACACATAACTCATTGGTCACGCTTCACTTGTAAACACAGTAGACCAAAAGCAAGGAAGCGCTGAGCGGCCGGCCCGTCCTCTGGAAGTCTTCCCTCAGGAATGTGCAGTCAGGTGAGGACGGCATCAGATCAGGGTCTCCCAAGGGGCAGGAGGAATCTAGTTTTCAAGAAGTCACCCCCCATCTCCCATGCACTCTTTCTCTTCAGTAAAACTCAAACTCCACGTTGAAACTTGGAGGGTGGTGTCATTGGCCTTTATAGCCAGGTTCTCACAGCAAACAGACCATGTCATTTACCACCACCTGCTTCCTGTGTTGCAGACAGTGGGTTCTTTAAGTCAAAAAGAGGTTTACCCAACAGAAGCCACAACAAGGCTCTGGTACAATAGGGTCTACCACAGGGCCAGGCGCCGCAGCGCTCTGCACTGCAGCCCGGAGCAGTGATTTCAACCCTTTTCATCTCACACATAAACAGATTACTAAATTCAGCACACCAAAAAGCATATTTTTCTGCCAATCTGACCAAAAAAAAGGTATAATTTTGATTCATTCACACCAGATAGCTATTTTTGTATTGGTTGTTGTCATTTTTTTATTTGACAATCTAAGGGAAAAGAGGTCTGTGCCCTTGACTAAATAGACAGGTATTGCATGTTTTAAGAATTCTTGCAGCACACCGGTTGAAAATCGCCGGCCTAGACTCAGAATATGTGAGGAAATGCAGAAGTGTCTTACATTTGCTCTGGGCATTTGCTGATGTCTTTGTCTCCCCTCGGCATTCGGATACTGCGAACTTGCTGCCCTGAGGGTGGTTTTAGGATCTGAGTAATTGACCTGGCAGAGCGGTGGCTGCTTCATTAAGCGCCCATGACACCACATTCTTTAACAGTGTCACGTGCTTTGTTCCTGCCGTATTTTGAGACATCGTTCTTCTTTGGTAATCCAGTACCTTTTGTATCATCAGGGTCTCTTCTCCTAAATCAAAGACACATTTCAGATTCTTTTTTTTTTTTTTTTACATTATGCATTTTAGGACCCCTTGAAAACTCGCTGTTCCTTAGGGAACTAGTACCACGTTTGTGGCATTTGCCTGTACACATCTCCCTTACCCCCACAAACTCCACAAGGTGATGGAAACAAATATGGTCTGTGCCACCAGAAGCAAGTCACCAACATATAGAGGCTAGCCCAGATGTGTTGCCCTGGGGGAAATCCAGAAGTTCAGCACCAAAGCGGGAACTCCTTGGTGCTGTTGAGGTGATCAGCAGCAGCGCTGGAACCTGTCCAGAGCAGTGTGGGGTTGAAACTGGTTGGCCAGGGGATTGTTCATCGAAGCTCCAGCTCGTACTGACCATTGACGCCGCACTTTCCCACTCAGACACGTTCCTTGCTGAGATAATTTCACCACTTTTTTTTCCTGCAGGAGGACACCATGGAGGTGGAAGAGTTCTTGAAAGAAGCCGCAGTAATGAAAGAGATCAAGCACCCTAATCTGGTACAGTTACTTGGTGAGTGCGTGCAATAAACCCTCGGGGTGGTGCAGGTGCCGTTAGAGCAGAGGTGAATGGCTGGCGAGAGTTTGATTTGGACATCTGTTCCCTGCCAGCATTCAACCATTGGTTAAGGAGGCCTTTGTGGGATTGTGTGTGTCGGGGGGTTTGTGAAAGAGAGAATGTTATTACTTTAAATTGATACCTAAAAGCATTCAAATCTCAAATTGGCTTCTGAAACTTAAGAATTTTTTTTGAAGTATGTTTGTATTGATTTCAGAGAGGAGTGGAGAAGGAGAGAGAGATAGAATCATCAATAATGAGAATCATTGCTCAGCTGCCTCCTGCATGCCCCCTATTGGGGATCTAGCCTGAAACCTGGGCATGTGCCCTGACCGGAATCAAACCGTGACCTCCTGGTTCATAGGTTGATGCTCTACCACTGGGCCTCACTGGTCTGGCAAAACTTAAGAATTTTTAACGTTTCTTCACTGGGTGATTCTGTAAGTAGACATAGCCATCAGACATAACCATTGAGGGTAAACAACGATTTAGGCCGTTTGATGTGGGTTCTGAACTCACTGATAGCCTCTTCCTGTAAGTTCATTGACTTGAGAGGGAGACAAGAGCATGAGCATGCCCCTCCCACAGGAGCACAGTCTCAAGTCACAAGTGCTTGGGGCCCTATTAGAAGTTGGAGCAGAGTCAGCATCCGTTTCAGAAGCATTTTCCTTCAGTGCCAGTCCTTTCTGACACTCGTTCAGTTGGGAGTAGAGCAGCGTCCTGAAGCCCTCAATGTCTTGTTGGCAGGGGTCTGCACCCGGGAGCCCCCGTTCTATATAATCACTGAGTTCATGACCTATGGGAACCTGCTGGATTACCTGAGAGAGTGTAACCGCCAGGAGGTGAATGCTGTGGTGCTGCTGTACATGGCCACTCAGATCTCATCCGCCATGGAGTACCTGGAGAAGAAAAACTTCATCCACAGGTAGGAGCCTGGCCACGCAGCCTCCCCACAGAGCCAGGGAGTGAGCGGGGGTCAGGCATCCTTCTAGAAAAGCCCAGCCTCTGAGGCCTTCTGGCCCGGCCTCTTCTGGCTGGCAACACAGTAGACCTTGAAACAAAGGCAAACACTGAGTCCTGACACTGCCGGCTTCGGGTGTGCGGAAGGCCAGGCCTAAGAAATACCTCACTTTGGAACCATTTTGAGCTAACTAGAAGATTAAATGAGTCATAAAAGGCGTCCTTCCGAGTAATCGCGGCTCCCTCTGAAGTGGAGTGCTCGCTGTTCCTCAGGCCCGGCGTGGTCCTCGTGGCCTCTTCCGGAGGCAGTGCCATTGCTTTCACACACATTTGCGGTAATGGCCAGTGCGTGGGTTTTGTTTCTACGTGGGGTTGGTTTTCCCCTCCCTTCTCTTTATTATAATTTCATTCTCCACTTAAGTTGCTGTCATCTGGGTCAGCAGTGTTTCCACAATTGTCAGAATTGTGCGTCTGTGGCTCTAAATGAAGCGCCTTTGCTGTTTTAAAGCCTGGAGTGTTTTGACCTTCAAGTGTGCCACAATTATCTTGGTCTTCGCATTCTTTGGTGGTGGAAATGGCTTCCTAGCAAAGTGACAGCCAGTGCAGGACAGAGCTGATGGGCTTTGCCGGAGTCTTTTATGCAGGATGTTCTCCATGCCACCGTGGTGACCTTTCCTACCCAATTAACGAGTATGAAACCTGCACAGGAGATTTCACAGTGAGGAACAAGGGGAGCATGTGTGAAGTGCTGCGCTTCCTTGTACGACGGATTTTCTATGCTCCACGAGACCCTGATTCAGATGCGCTTGTCACTCAAGAATGTGAACCCTCTGAGGCTGCAAATTGAGATTTCCTGACTTCTGGTTTGCCTTGCACAGCAAGGTCCATTCCCTCTTCATTCAGGCAAACTTCAAATCCTTTCCCAAAATCCTGCTAGGCACAGCTCTTCTGTATTTAATTTCCCTCTGATTGCTGCTGATGACGCTGTCCTGTGCAGCCATGGCTTTAGCTGCTGCCTCGTCTCATTGCTCCATTCCTGTTTGCCTGTGATTTCATAGCTAATGTTCTTGAACCAAAGATTAGACTCCTACCTCCCTGGTAGAATCAGGAGGCAAAAGGAAGCCAATTGTACAGGAGAGAAGTTTCAGGAGACATTTGGATGAGCATCAGGAAGAAAGAAGAAAGTAGAAAACACAATCTGGGTGAAGGATGCTATGGGCTTTATTTTATTTTGTCCTGCCAAGTCTGGAGAGGACAAGCGGAGACTCACTCGGCTATACGTTTCTCCCGGCTGAGGACTGGCCTTTGTTTTTGTTCCTGGCATAGAGCAGTGACAGCCAGACAGACACTTAGGTGACACTTACATTCTCTAGGCACCAGTGGAAGCACTTTCCATAGTAATGAATTATCACTCACAACAGCCCTGAGAAGTAGGCGCTGTGATTATCCTTTTCATTGATGAGTGAGGTAACTGAGTCCCAGGTAACTACCTGCTCCAGGCCGCAGGGCCAGGGCCCGCTCCGGTGCCCCCGGCTGCCTCTCACCATGTTGGGATCCCAGGTGGTTCTGAGGGCCGGGCACTGCTCCCTGGCGGAAGTTAATGTAAGTTTCCTGGGACCAGACTCCCTTTTTCCATTGTCGGTGGTGGACTTGTGAGGCTGGAAGGCAAGCCAGCACCTCTCATGGATGAACTCTTCTCTTTCCCAGAGACCTTGCTGCCCGGAACTGCCTGGTAGGGGAAAACCACTTGGTGAAGGTGGCCGATTTCGGCCTGAGCAGGTTAATGACAGGGGACACCTACACAGCCCACGCCGGGGCCAAATTCCCGATCAAGTGGACCGCGCCTGAGAGCTTGGCCTACAACAAATTCTCCATCAAGTCCGACGTCTGGGGTAAGGCCCTCAGCTCCCTCCTCGCCCGCCCAGGGTGTGGCTTCTTTCCTGTTGTGTTTGTTTTGTTTTTCTCTTGCTTTTTGACTGTCTCTTTCTTGCTCTTTTACCCCTCCCTCCCCCATTATTTAATTCTCTTTTTTGCTTGTTTCTTTTTCATTTAAAAGTCGTTTTTTCCCTGTTCTCTCTCCAAAATGAAGTAAAAATGAGCTTTTTCTTTCAAAATAATTTAGGTTAACTTACCCTTTATCTTCATTCTAAGTTCGCTGCTTGGTTTTTCGGGGCACCTAGCCAGCCCTGCAGGGAATGCTCTGTAGTTTGGTTTGGGCTTTCAGTAGGCTATTACCCTCTGAAGCCTCGTGACCATATTGTATTTTTACTTTCTTAAAGAACTCCTTAGGGCAAATTGTAAGCCTACCCTAAAGAAGACAGAGTTGCCTAATGAGCGCCGTTGGCCCCCATCACCCAGCTTGCTGGTCACCACCTCATGGTGCTCTTGCATCCTCTGTGCCCCGCCCACTCCACCAACCCTTATTTTGAATCAAATTCCAGGCATCATATTACTTTGTCCATAAGTATTTCATTGTGAGCCTCTTAAAGATGGCATTTTCATCCTCATAACTACAATGTCCCCCTCCAAAAATTGACAGTAATTTCCAAATATTATCAAATATCCAGTTAGTGTACAACTTTCCCATTAAATCATAAAAGTAATACTTTTTGCCCTGGCCACTGTCCCTCGGTGGTTAGAGCGTTGGCCTGCACACCAAAGGTCTCGGGTTCGATTCCTGGTCAAGGGCAAGTAACTGGGTTGCGGGTTCGCAGTTATTTTCCTTGTTGATACCCAGGCTGTCTCATCTTTGGCTGGTGGGAGCTTCACATTGCTCCTAGTCCCTTTGACAAGACGCTTGTAGCTTTCGATAGTGCCTGTGATGTTTCCCCTTCATTCCCTGCCCTAGACCTGAGCCACCCATTTCTCTAGGGAGGAGTCAGTTCTGCTTCCTTTAATGGGATTAGGAATGTCAAGGCTGAACTAAGGGCCTGCAAAACTTTCAAAGATTTTGAATAAATATATTTTGATTGATTTCAGAGAGGAAGGGAGAGGGAGAGAAAGAAACATGATGAGAGAGAATCACTGATCGGCTGCCTCCTGCATGCCCCACACTAGGGATCGAGCCCATAACCTGGGCATGTGCCCTGACCGGGAATCGAACCTTGACCTCCTGGTTCTTAGGTCAATATTCAACCACTGAGCCATGCTGGTGGGCAAAGATTTTGTAAGATTCTTGTGAAGAGTTGGAAGGGACCTTAGCAATATCTCATACTCCAGAAAGGGGAGGCGGCCTGCCTTAAGCACATAACTAGTTGGTCACCGAGTTAGGAGTAGACATGGCCTCCTGACATCTAGCTCTGGATTCCTTCCACACATGTCCCAGCAAGATGGTCACGTTACCTACCAGACCCTGGAGGGGCTCATCAGCGCAGCCCTCTTCTCCCTTCAGCGTGTTCTGGTCTGTGGGGGTGAGTGAACTGAAAGTTTCATTCTGTCCTGGGCTGTTAGTAATTAAGAGCCTGGTAAAATGTCAGTGGCTGGCCTGTTTTTGAAAGTGTAGCTTCTGTCTTCTACACAGGTAACCAATTTTAAATGCAGAATACTTAAATTCTGCACATTTCAAATAACCTTTCTCATTCTTTTTTCCCTAGCATTTGGAGTATTGCTTTGGGAGATTGCTACCTACGGCATGTCGCCCTACCCGGGAATTGACCTGTCCCAGGTGTATGAGCTGCTAGAGAAAGACTACCGCATGGAGCGCCCGGAAGGCTGCCCAGAGAAGGTCTACGAACTCATGCGAGCATGTGAGCCTTCCCCTGCCAGTTCCAAAGATTGCATGTGGGCTTTGTAAAGCATTCCACTGTGGGAGTGTGTATGTAAAGCAATTAGTGAACGAATTTGATACATATTTTTGCAGACTTTTTTTTCTTTTCAGTTTTTCTCTATCCTTTTATGTATGAGGGTTTTTTGTTCATTTTTTAATACAAAATTGGGATTGATGCATACTTGAATTTCTTTTTAATAAATACCAACTCCTGGGCCTACCTTCACACATCTGTAGTAGTAGGTAGATACTCCAGGGGACATTTATCTGGTTGGTTTTAGTATATATATAAAACCATTCCTGCAACTTTCTTTGCACTTAGAATCTTTCCATGTCCATAGTTTGGAGATGTCTCTCCTCCCCACTTAATTTTATCTAACTGTTTAGCATCCCATTAGGTGATTTATTCATTGCTCTTTTCATGAACATTTAGTTACACATTTGTTTAGGATTTTGCCATAAGCAAGGCGGAGGGAGTACCTCCACACACCTGCATTGTACTGGGATTGCTAAAAGTTGAACTGTTGGCTCAAAGGGCTATGTGTATTTTAAGTTTTGACAGATTTTGCCAAATTGTTTTTTTTAAAAAAAGTTGCACCAACTTATACTCCCACCAGGCTACATCCTCACCTTGATCAGTCCTTCATCCTCCTTTAATCTCGTTGGCTAGCATTTGTTTACTAATGAGGATTTGGGGCTTTGATAATGGTGAAGTACGGGTAAAGTCGAAGGCGACCTATTTGGCTTAGTAAATCTGTGCACTTGCTAGAGTGGGGTTGGGAGACAAATATTTGTAAATGCAGTTCCAGCTGTCAGCATCTCTCTGGGGTTTTACAATCCATATTCCTGCGAGTATCTAGTCTTTTTAAATTCTTAATGTCTAATAGGACACAATGGCCTTCATCACTTCACTTGTCACACCAAAAGGTGGGGAGCAGGAGTGGAATGCTTCTTTCAATTCTAGACTTTTCCTTCAGAATTGCTAACCACACACTTGTTATTGTTAGCAAGGCCTCCTGGGTGGTCTGACTCGGTCTCATCTGTCCAGGTTGGCAGTGGAATCCCTCTGACCGGCCCTCCTTTGCTGAAATCCACCAAGCCTTTGAAACAATGTTCCAGGAGTCCAGCATATCAGATGGTAAAGTGCCCGTCCTGGGGGTGCCTGCCTGGGTGGAAGGTTGGGGTAGGAGGGATGGTTGTAGGGGACTCCAGCCCTGGTCCTTTAGTTCACTTCCAGGGAGAAGTGTGCGGGCCAACAAGTTATCTGAGACCAGAAAGCTGGACAGAAGTGTTGAGTGTGGAGCTCTGTCCTTCGTAGCCATGCAGAATTCTGAAAACTATAAGTGTTGTTTCCTTATCATTTGTACCTCTTTTCTGTAAATGTGTGTAGATGACCACTGTTATTTTAAAAAGAAAACCACACCAATAGTGACACCGTACTGATGGCTGCTGGTGTGTGTGTGTGTGTGTGTGTGTGTGTGTGTGTGTGTGTGTGTTGTGGTTTTGGTGTTTCTTAGAAGTGGAAAAGGAGCTGGGGAAGAAAGGCCTGCGAGGGGTTGCAGGCACTCTGCTGCAGGGCCCCAGAGCTGCCCACCAAGACAAGGACCTCCAGGAGAGCCACGGAACACAAAGACGCCACCGACCTGCCTGAGGCGCCCCACTCCAAGGGCCCGGGAGAGCCTGGTATGTCCCTGCCCCTCCCCACGGGAGGCCCAGGGCCAATGTGGCGCGTGGGAAGCAGTGAGTGGGACCTGCACAGAAGGGCAGGCAAATCCCATGTTAGTAATCTCTCCCGGAAGCACACCTACCCCACCCCCCGTGAACCATCAGGAGCCATTGGCTTCAGCGGTCAGTCAGTCAAATAGGCAGGGATGCTTATGAAACCTGAGGAAGAAGCCCACCATTTCATGTTACTCACAGTGTGGCCCAGAGCGAGTGTCCTGTCTGGTCTCTGAGAAGTGAGAGGGAGATGGGAGTGGTTCAGGAGGATTCTCAATATGGTCAGGGGCTGGATCTGGTGCCTCCTGTGTGCCAGGCTCTATTTGGAGCCAGGCTGCTCTGATGTAGCAGTTGTCCCCCTGCCCCCCAACCCTAGAAGTCTGGGTCCTCCTGCAGACCAGTGGAACAAGAGTGCCGGAGGCGGGCCAGCATCTGGTTTGTAGGGGATGCTCTGATGGATCACAGACTAAGTGGGAAGGGACGGGGCAAGCTGGCAATATGGGATGTTTTGCCACAGCAGGACCTATAGAACCATGATTCCCAAGTTTTTTTGTTTTTAATGTTTTTATTGATTCTGAAGAGGGAAGGAGAGGGAGAGAGAGAAACATCTATGTGAGAGAGACACATTGATTGGTTGCCTCCCGCATGCACCCCGACTGGGGCCGGGGTTCAAACCTGCAACCCAGGTATGTGCCCTTGACCAGAATCGAACCTGCAACCCTTGGGTGCGCAGGCTGATGCTCTAACCACTGAGAATGCCAGCCAGGGCACACCCTCTGTTCTACAGATGAGAAAGCTGAGGATGAGCAACAAGAAGTAACTTGCCCAGGCCTTGCTGAGCCCAGAGCCCAGACCTCTTAGAGAGTAGGAGGCTAGCTCGAGGTGTCTTGCCCGCTCAGGAGTCTTTAGTTGGACTTGTTGAACCTTCCCCATGTGTTTCAGATCCTCTGGACCACGAGCCTGCTGTGTCTCCATTGCTCCCTCGAAAAGAACGAGGTCCCCAGGATGGTTGCCTAAATGAAGATGAACGCCTTCTCCCCAAAGACAAAAAGACCAATTTGTTTAGCGCCTTGATCAAGAAGAAGAAGAAAACGGCCCCAACCCCTCCCAAACGCAGCAGCTCCTTCCGGGAGATGGACGGCCAGCCAGAGCGCAAGGGGGCCGGGGAGGAAGAGGGCCGTGAAGTCAGCAACGGGGCGCCTGCCCTCACACCCTCGGACACAGCCGAGCCAGCCAAGTCCCCCAAGCCCAGCAGTGGGGCTGGGGTCCCCAATGGAGCCTTCCGGGAGTCGGGAGGCGCAGGCTTCCGGTCTCCCCACCTGTGGAAGAAGTCCAGCACGCTGACCAGCAGCCGACTAGCCGCCAGCGAAGAGGAGAGTGGCAGCAGCGCCAGCAAGCGCTTCCTGAGGTCTTGCTCTGCCTCCTGCGTGCCCCACGGGGCCAAGGACACAGAGTGGAGGTCGGTCACGCTGCCTCGGGACCTGCAGTCCACGGGAAGACAGTTTGACTCGTCCACTTTCGGAGGGCACAAAAGCGAGAAGCCAGCTCTGCCTCGGAAGCGGGCGAGCGAGACCAGGTCTGACCAGGTGGCCAGAGGCACGGTGACGCCCCCACCAAGGCTGGTGAAAAAGATGGAGGAGTTGGCTGATGAGGTTTTCAAAGACACAGCGGAGTCCAGCCCGGGCTCCAGCCCTCCCAGTCTGACTCCAAAACTTCTCCGTAGGCAGGTGGTGGTGGTTCCTTCCTCTGGTTTGCCCCACAAGGACGAGGCCGGGAAGTCCAGTGCCTTGGGGACACCTGCCGCAGCTGAGCCAGTGCCCGCCACCAGCAGAGCAGGACCAGGTGCACCTGGAGGGACCAGCAAGGCCCCCGTAGAGGAATCTCGAATGAGGAGGCACAAGCCCTCCTCCGAGTCCCCAGGGAGAGACAAAGGGAAGTTGTCCAAGCTCAAGCCTGCCCCGCCACCCCCACTTCCAGCCTCTGTTGGGAAAGCCGGGAGGCCCTCTCCGAGCCTGAGCCAGGAAGCAGCTGGGGAGGCCGGCGCCAGCGGGAAAGCAAAATCCACGGCTGTGGTTGTGGATGCTGTAAACAGTGACGCTGCCAAACCCAGCCAGCTGGGGGAGGGCGTCAAAAAGCCTGTGCTCCTGTCCATGCCAAAGCCTCAGTCATCCACCAAGCCAGCGGGGACGCCGACCAGCCCAGTCCCCACTCCCTCCACTTTGCCATCAGCATCCTCCGCCCTGGCAGGGGACCAGCTGTCCTCCACCGCCTTCATCCCTCTCATATCGACCCGTGTGTCTCTTCGGAAAACCCGCCAACCTCCCGAGCGCATCGCCAGCGGCGCCATCACCAAGGGTGTGGTCCTGGACAGCACCGAGGCCCTGTGCCTCGCCATCTCCAAGAACTCGGAGCAGATGGCCAGCCACAGCGCCGTGCTAGAAGCCGGCAAAAACCTCTACACGTTCTGCGTGAGCTATGTGGACTCCATCCAGCAAATGAGGAACAAATTCGCTTTCCGCGAGGCCATCAACAAACTGGAGAATAACCTCCGGGAGCTTCAGATCTGCCCGGCAACCGCGGGGAGTGGCCCGGCGGCCACTCAGGACTTCAGCAAACTCCTCAGCTCCGTGAAAGAGATCAGCGACATCGTACAGAGGTAGCAGCAGCCAGGCGTCAGGCCAGCCAGAGCCGCCTGCAGTGTGTGAGGGCTCCCGTGCCCATGACGGTGGCTGATACAGGACCTGTGAGCTGGGACCTTGGCCCCGGAGCTGAGGGCCACCATGGAGTGTACTGCCCTACTACCTACATTGTGCACCGACTGTCCTCCTGCACTTTCCTCCTCCTCAGCCCGCTCTCTGAGCCTCTCTGTCAGAGTTCTGTCTGTGGGTTCCGCCTGGTGGACTGCAGTCGGCACACCAGCCCCTCCCCACGGGGGGCGTCAGGCCTGCCCTTCGGCCAGCTGTGAAGGTGGTGAGCGCTTCCTCGCTGTCTTTCTTTCTGGGGGATTTCCTCTGGCTATGCCTTCGCCTCCGTTTTCCCCAACAAGAAGTGCCCCGAACGGGAGCTGTGTCACCAGGCCTTGGGAACTGTGGCCTTCACTCACCTGGTGGAGGGAGCCTGTACCCTCACCCTCCTCGCACCTCCTGTGCTTCAGACACGTTCCAGCTCTGCATCCTGGGAAGCTGTGCTGGGGCTGGGGCTCCCCATTTCCTCCCGTGAAGGACAGCTCTCACCTGGGGGTGAAACAGGTGCTAGCACAAGCCAGCCTCTGGATCGCAGGAAGGAGGGGGACTGTCCTGTCATCCTGCTGCGTGTCCGCGAGCCCAGTCCCAGTTCTCTTGTGACACTGCTAATTCTGGATGGAAAGCCCAAGTCTGCCGGGGAGCAGGGCTGCTGTCCAGCACGCAGGGGCAGGGGCGGAGGGCTGGCTTGTGCGAACACTGGTGCTGAGGTGGCCCGGCCCCGGCCTAGGCAGGTCTTCGGTGGCCCAGTGTTACCTTCCCTTTGAACTTGCAGGTGCCCGAAAAAGGCACTTGATCTTGATTTCTGACGGATCTCCATTCCCTCCCTTGTACTCCCCTAAGACAAAGTAGATTCTTACAGGACTTTCTCCTTTGTGACAAGCCTGTCTTCAGTTTTCTGGAGTTCTTGAAGCATTTCAAAGCTCTGCTCTCAGCACAGCCGATACAGACGTGGGCACCAGCACACAGACGGGAGGAGCAGGACCGGGCCACCAAAGCCCCACTAGTGTTGGTTGCACCCTCGTGGGCAAATGTCTTATTTAATGACCACAAGCAACA
Source organism: Myotis lucifugus (assembly GCF_000147115.1). Lineage (NCBI taxonomy): Eukaryota > Metazoa > Chordata > Mammalia > Chiroptera > Vespertilionidae > Myotis > Myotis lucifugus. The sequence goes on along the minus strand of NW_005871761.1, from coordinate 21,054 downwards.
CTTAGCCATCAGGGATGAAGAAAACCACAAAGAAATGAAACCCTAGAGTGTCTCGAAGAGCCGGTGTGGTGTCATCTCCCCCTGCGCTGCCCAGGACCAGGCTCGGGGCCGGGGCCCAGGCCTCCTTGACAGTGACCTAGAGCAGCTACTGAGGAGCGGGCAGGCACCTGCTGGGTCTCTCTCCAGGCCCAGAAGCAACCTTTGGAGAAACCAGGAGAAACCCGCCCTCTGCTCCCCACACCTGCCCGTGACCTCACGCAGGCCCTGTTTTTACACTAATCACCCGAACTTGTATCTTATTTCTCTGGATTGTTTGATACTGTTCTCACAGCGCATCACCTCTTTGCCCCCTCAGACTGCTGTTCTGCACAGACTGAGGGAGGTGCTAGCATACCGCCAGCGGCCTTGCAGACAAAGCAAACCGACCCCAGGCCCCTCGCCTCCCGTTTCTGTGAGGTACTGGCCTCCTTTCTTCACGTGACGTGCCACTATATTTTGCATTTATACTTTGGTATTACACTCTTGTAGACTTGCTCTTTTATAAATGACGTGTAAATAGTTTTCCACTCCCCTCCCTGCTCCAATGCCTATGGTCTCTCTCTCTTGTTTTTGGTCCAGTACATTTTGTTTCTGTATATGACTTTGTTTTTTGAATCCACATCTCTCCTCCGTAGTATTTTTTAAATAAATGTTTACATTAGAATGTGCGCGGATTGCTTTGGTCTGTAACTCTTCCCTGTTGTCCAGAGCTGTGGTGTGGGTCGGAGGGAGGGCGCCCTTGCTTTCTGGAGGGGCTGGAGGCCCCGTGTTGGGTTTTATGGGGCAGAACAATGGCAGGATCCCAGCAGGATCCTGCGGCCTGTGTCACCTCGGCCGGCCGTTCTCAGGCACTTGCCCTGCCCTCGTCTCCAGCCCTTCCTGTGCCCTTGACACTTCCTTGCCAGCAGCCCAGCTCTTGTCAGTGGTGCTCTTAGTAGGGCCACTGCTGACTGGCATGGCAAGGAAGACAGCCCGAGGGCTGAGTCCACTGTCAGGCCGCCCAGCATCATGGAAATGGGAGGTGTCATGTCCCAGTTCCTCGCTGGCCTGAGAGAGTTCATCCCTCCGCTGGTGCTCTCTCCCTTCGCCTTTGAACTCACTTTCTGCCGCTGCCCTCAGCCCCGAGACACCCCGCGCTGTGTTCACCACGCCAGGCGCCATTGCTTTGTGTGTATGAGGACAAGCAGGGCCTGCTGCCTGCGAGGGCATGGAAATACCACCCTGGGCCCCGCCTCGGCCTCTCCCAGCCCCCAGGCGGGGGCTGACTTTCTCATCTGGGTCTCCATCTGACACCGCTGACAGCCAGGAAGTGGAGTCGGGGCAGTGAGCGGCGCCCTGTGGTAATGATACTTATTAAGCCAGCAGGCTTGTCAGAGGTACGGATCCTGCTCATAAGGCACAGCGATGCGTGAACCTCCTCCCCCGAGGCCTTGGGCGCAGGACGGGTGTGCGCCGCGGGGTGGAGGTGAAGACGCTGCCTGGGACGGGTTTGCAGGAAGCCGCTTGCGCAAGCCGAGGTCAGGTCTCCCCTCGCTTCACCGAGGAGAAGGCTGAGTCCAGGCTGGCTGCAGTCTGTAGTGGTTGAACCATCACTGGGCCCCCGCTCGCCTAAGTCCAGCTTCTCCGCGGGCATGAGTGACAGCTCTCAGGTCTGAGAGAGGGCGGGATGGTTTTAACGACAGCCTCTGTGTCGGACGTGGACTGGTCGCGGAATTGACACAGCAGCCTCTTTGACAGTGTGTTGTAAGACCCTTCTCCCAAATAAGATTCTTCCTTGTAATCACCTGAACTTAAACTTGGGTCTGAACTTGTTTGGGTCACAGAACCCCTTGAGAGCTTAATGCACACTGACTCTAGCCCCAGAGAAACACATGTGTGCGCACACAACAGTTCTCAGGTAATTGTGAGTTCTGCCCTCGAAGTCCAGGACCAAGGAGGACCCAAGGGCCAACCCTGCCCATAGGGCCAACGCTGTTGCCATTGTTACCACAAAACAGCCTAAAGCGTCAATTTTAGGATAGGCACATGGTGTGTTCATGTAGTGGAATGTTCTGGAGCAATGAGAATGAACTCGGCACTGCCACACCACAAATGTAATGTTGAGCAGAGGTAGCCACACGAACTGGTGATGCCGGAGCTTTCGTCGCTTCAGTGGGCGCGGCTCATCTGCGGGATGGTGTTTGGTGTCAGGGTGGAGGGTAACCTGAGGGAGGGGTCATGCCAGGCTCGAGCACAGGCAGCTCTGGGAGCAGACGGTGCTCTGCTTAGAGTGGTGCTGGCCGCCGGGGTGTCCCCTGGTGAAAGTCCCTCAAGCTGGACGCTGCCAATTGGAGCACATTCTCCAGGTGCTGTGTTTCAGTGGGAGCTTTCTCAACATCCCAGCTCACGTGAGCACCCCAGCTGCTTACAGATGTGCCCTCCGTTACCACGTGCAGCCCTCATGCCTGTGTCCTGTGAGGGAGGCTCTGTGGCTGGGCTCCTTTGATGGGTGCGGAAGCTGAGGCTCAGAGAGGTGAAGAGCTCGCCCGAGGTCATCCAGCACGTGCGGCCTAGTGCTGCTGTGCAGGACTGACGTTCTGACGGTGCAGGTGGCCACAGCACGACTCACAGAGACCTGTGCTCCCGGGCCAGCTCCTCCCTCCCTCCCTCCCGCATGGAAGAGAAGCAGTTAAGAATTAGCTCCCCCACGTTCTTGGGTTTCAAGGTATTTTACAGGAGCCGTTCCCAAATCGGGTGCTCTGGGAAACCAGTTTCCAGGTGTCGGCGCAGAGGACACTCGGTGGGACAAGCCTGACCGACCACTGTGTCCCTGTCCGAGCCTGCCCTCATCCCTGGTGCTCACCCAGCCTCGTGGGCGGGGCTCCAGCTCCCCGCTCGCTCGGAGGGTCACAGCGCCCCATCTGGGTTGGGTCTTCGGTGGAACGTGTCACGCAGCGTCTTGGGCACGGGGGCCAGTTGGGACGCGGCGGCCCTTTGTCCACTACAGCAGCTGCCTGATGGCTTCCTGCCCCCACGAGCCTCTTCTTCTCTTAAGCAGTTTAATTAGTATTTCAAACACATGGGAAAATATAGACGGAAATATTCCCCATCCAGGTGTGTAGCTAAATAAAGACCTTTAGACCGACACCCAAGATGAAGACTTTTTTGTGTTTGAAGTAAACTTGGTGAGCGATGCCAACTGCTCGGGAGCCTGCGCTGGAGGGGAGCTCACTCTGCCTCCAGAGCTGTTTGCCAGGAGCCTGTCCGTCTGGAGAGGAACCTTCCCCACCACGGAGAGAGCGGCGGGCGCGGGAGTAGCGTGGGAGGCCCCAAACCTCCACAGAGCCCGTGGGGTCGAGTGGGCTGGGTTAGAGAGGAGGGTAGCCACACGGATCGGGAGTGGATTTAACGGGCGAGAGCCCTTAGCAGCTGGGTTGTGCTGATTTTCAGGGTTATTGGGTGCGGATGTCCTGGCACCTGGGAAGGGTAGCCCTGTTGTTGATTCCTGTTTAAAGGTGGGAGCCTAGTGACAGGACACCCATAGCCTTGAAGGCCGCCTCTCCCCTTCACCTCTGCTCTCCTCATCAAGGTTCCTCTAATCCCGTGGTCGGCAAACCGCGGCTCGCGAGCCACATGCGGCTCTTTGGCCCCTTGAGGGTGGCCCTTCCATAAAATACCACATGCGGGCGCACACGTACAATGCGATTGAAACTTCGTGGCCCATGCACAGAAGTTGGTATTTTGTGGAAGAGCCAGTATTTTGTGGAAGAGCCACACTCAAGGGGCCAAAGAGCCGCGTGTGGCTCGAGAGCCGCGGTTTGCCGACCACTGCGTCTAATCTGACCCCACAGGAGTGTCGCAGCCTTGGTGACTCCATGGCTAATAATGGCTCTTCTTGTAAGGTGTGCGTTTTCAGGTTCTCAGGTGGGAATCAGCAGGTGAGGGCCGGCCAGGGGCCCTTGCCGCTGTTGGTCCTTGGTCTGTCTCACGTGGTCTCGGGAGCACGCTCTGTGGTTCCCGTGTGTGTGTGTGTGTGTGTGTGTGTGTATGTATGAGCTGATGGTGATCCAGATTGCTGTCTCCCACCCCCGCCTTGGCCAGGTGGGAACGCGCACCCACGGTGAGACGGCTGGGCTGCCATGGTGCTTGTCCCATCTGCCACCCTAGGACAGGATCTGAGCGCCGGAGCTGTCCTTTATGGACACGCGGCTTGTTTGCTTGAGGTTTGTCCTCCGAGGCTTGAGGGCTGAGTGTCTGCCTCTGTTACCAACAGAAAAAGCCCCGGGCGGCGGGGGGAGGGGGGTTCCATCCCCATGGGACCATTACATTAGCAGGAGGAGCCCTGGATCCCCCCTCCGTGGACATGGTGGAGGTGAGAGGATCATGTGCCTCCCCCGGGCACCTGAGCCGGGGCAGCGGGGAGGAGCATGAGCGCCAGGGGGAGGCCGCTGGCCGCAGCCTAGCCCATCCCATTTCACCACCCCGTGCGCCCCACTCGGCGCTGGTGGCTCAGAGCTGTGCACCCCTCAGTGAAGCGGCTCTCTAGCTGCCAAGGACGGAGCGCTGCTGCTGGGGAATGCAAGTCGCTAATAGACTGGAAAACACGGCGAAATGCGCCACGGTGCCAAGCTGGGTCCCGCCCAGCGTGGTCCTAAAAGGCTAATAAAAATCCACCAATTAATTGTGACAGCTCAATGGAAAATTATTCAGTTGCGAACAGGGGCAAGCAGCAGCTCCCAAGGAGGAAGGGAGATGTTGCCATGGTAACATCAATACAGGTCTTCTCAGCAGTTGAAGCAGCCGGGGAGTGAGAAGCGTCAGACTGCAGAGTCTGACACAAGACAGGTGTGTGTGTGGGGGGCGGGGGGCGGGGAGGGAGAGAACACACCAGAGCAGCGTTAGTAGCGATGCCCCACCTCGCCCCAGGCTGCAGCCCCTCCAGCCTGAGCAGCCGCCCGGGCAGAGAACTGTCTTTCAGAGTGCTCCCCGCTTGGAGGAGACCAGGGAGGGGCAGCCGAGTGCCGGAGGAAATGCACCGCGTGTGTTCCCCTCTCCCTCTGACCACGGGCATTTTACCAGCAGCCAATTAGGGGGTGCTGGAGGTGTGCAGCTGCCATCTCCCCAAAGTGCAGGCACTGGCAGCCCAGGAAGGCCAGGTGCCCAGGGCACAGAGGACCTCGAGGCGAGAGGCAGGCAAGCTTTCCCTGAGCGTTTGCAGTTGTTACCGCTTTTATTTCAAAAGGTGCACACACCACATCTCATATTCGGAGCATTTGCAGTGCAGCCTTGCTGCAGCAGAAACGTATTCTTTGTCCATCTCCCACGAGACACTGGACAAAGACGGTGCCACCGAGCAGGGCGGTCATCGGGAGGGAGTGGGCAGCTGGTTCGGAAGGGCGTCTCGGCACCGCAGCAAGATTCTTGCCGGAGGGAACGTGTGTTAATGGGGTGAAGAACAAGATTCTCATTTCTAACTTTCAGAGCCATACTCGGCCCAGTGGAATGCACTCATCCACCATTGCACTTGGATGTCCGCTCCGGACATCACCATGGAGACTGTCAAAGCTTTGATTGCCCCACTGTGATCAGTCTTCCTACCTGTAGCTCGCAGCCCACACAGCCAGCTGCCTGTTCATGTTCACGACCAGCAGGGCCCGAGGGCCCTCAGACCCGCCGCAGGGGGCAGCTTGCTTTTGGTCACCTCCTTTTGGACACGACGCAGGTTTTTGCTTCAGCAAAGTTGGAAATCAAAAGCACCACTTAACCAGTCCTCCAGCTAATCATTTATTACAGTAATACCACCCCTTTTCAGGCTCTTGGAGGCGGGGAGGGGGCCGAGGGGAAACCCTGGGCAGGCTGCCCTGGGCCCTTCACCGCCGGCCGAAGCGGAAGTGGAAGCCGCCTTTATTCTTGTTGTGGCCGCTGATCTCGTCGGCCAGGGTCCCTAACTGGCTACCAGCCTTCTTGCCATCAGCCAGGAGGGAGCCGGCTTCCCCAAGGCCGTCATCCTGCCTCCTGAACCGGAGCCCGAAGCCGGCACGCGCTCGGCCTGACATCTGCAGCTCCTTGGCCATGGCGAGCAGGGCTTGTGGGTGTGGAGCTCTCAGCCTCCGCGGGAAGTGGGCTACGTGTCCCCCCGCCAGGTCGGCCCAGCTCATTCCGCCTCCAGTGTCACCCGTGGTGTCCATGGGCGCTTCTCTGTCCGGGAGAGGAAAGCAGGCGGCCAGCGGCAGGAGGAGGAGGCAGGACAGCAAGTGAAGGCGCACCATCTGGCCCAAGAGGAAAGAGGGAAAAGTTACAGGCTGCTCCCGTGGACCCCGCACAGCACTGGTGAGCTACTTCCCAGGGCCCGGCAGCCATCAGAGGCGTAAGCTGGGGCTCAGCGGGGCCAGCTTGCAAGCAGCGGGAGGAAGTGTCACTGCGTCGGGGGACCGGGCCTGTATTCCATAGCAGGTGTAGGCGCTGGTTGCACCAACTAGCTGGTCTCCCTCTCCTGCCATCTCTGGGTTTGACGGCAGTAACAGTGGAGGTCTCATCCCACCGCGGCCGGAGTGGCTCACAGCAGCACACAGGCAGCCCAGGAGAGCTGCGCAAATTTGGGTTCATTCTTCTCTCATTGTAAGTATTGACTCTTGAGCCATATCCTCTCAGCCTCGGAGCAGCAAGTTTATAGCACAACCTCTCGGTTCCAACTTGGTAATAAATGGGTCCCGTGAAACTGTTCAGCTGGGACGCTGCTAATGTCTCTCACTTGGAAACCAGTTGCTCCCAAAAGCAGGAAGCGGATTTGATGAACCTGGTCTAACTCAGATACCCACCCGGAGAGGAGTGTGTAACTCAGGTACCCACCCGGAGAGGAGCGTGTAACTCAGGTACCCACCCGGAGAGGAGCGTGCAACTCAGATACCCACCCGGAGAGGAGCGTGCAACTCAGATACCCACCCGGAGAGGAGCGTGCAACTCAGATACCCACCCGGAGAGGAGCGTGCAACTCAGATACCCACCCGGAGAGGAGCGTGCAACTCAGGTACCCACCCGGAGAGGAGCGTGTAACTCAGGTACCCACCCGGAGAGGAGCGTGCAACTCAGATACCCACCCGGAGAGGAGCTTCTAACTCAGATACCCACCCGGAGAGGAGCGTGTAACTCAGGTACCCCCCCTGAGAGGGGAGCGTGCAACTCAGATACCCACCCGGAGAGGAGCGT